>NC_054537.1:78758117-79018506 GCF_017654505.1 Polyodon spathula
TGGCGGGGTGCCCCATCCCTCTGTATAGTTTGTGTTATATGTTGTATGTGGACTTTAAAATAGAAAATAACAATTGCTATTCATGTGGGAGGATCCGCACAATACTTATTTGGGTTTGTCTCACCGTGTTTGTTTAATGTTTTGTATATCAGTGTTTGTGTTTGTTCAAACCTTTTATTTTATTCCTTTATTAAACGCACAAGCAGCACATTCACATTTCACTCACAGTGCTGTGTGTTTCTTCCGGGTCTGACGTCACTGCACAAGCCAGCTTGTCACACTGCCCAAGTATACAAACAGCAACGTGACTGACTGCCAAGAAAAGACGAACCAAAAAGTTACTTCCAGATCTCAAATCATCCATGACATACAAGCAGCCATTTTCAAAGGTCCTAAGGAATTCAAAGAGAAGCTTTTACAATTTCAGTGCTTTTTAACAAACAGTACCAGCTTGGACATATCTGAAATGTTGATCAGACACACATATTTTTTCAACATACCAAGCAATACCAGCTCACAAATTGGGAGAAACAGGTGTGAGTAATCACAACTGGAAATGAGAAGCAACACATAACTGTAATGCTCTGTGTGATAGCAGACGGCCGCAAACTGCCTCCATATGTGTAATTGAGATTGTATTTTTGTAAATGCATATTTATTTATTTTTTCCTCAAACTTGGTCTGCGTCTTAAATTCAAGGGGGGGTTAAATTCGAAGGAACACTGTGTGTGTGTGTGTGTGTGTGTGGATATAGACATCAGAGAGTGAAGAGCAAAATGGGCATTGGCACCGAGACTGCACATGTGAAGAAAACAGCACAGTCTGGTCCAGCAGAATGAAGAATCAAGCCATTGCATAATTGTTTGCCACCAGAGAATTAAATGCGTCTACTGAATGAAGCAGAAGATGGACAGGTGTAACTGCGGGGAGCAGGGAACAGAAAACAATCAATGATCTAGAAGAACCTGAGTGAGTGAATGAGTGATTGAAGGAGTGTGTGAGTAGTAGTTTGAGGAATCTCCTTATTAGAAGGCGTTCCTAAACATTTTAAAAATATTTCTGTAATAGTAAGATGTTTATTTTCTAAAGCCCTGTCTGATTTTTTAATTAGCTACTGCAATGCCCAGGTGAGTTTACTTGAGATTTATGTAGCATATAAGGAAATGATCTAATGAGAGAGCAATCATTCTATAATCCCTGCACTGAATTTCAGTCTAAGCTACTAAGTAAGTGCCAAAGCCTTGGTCATGATAATGTAAATCCTGTTTTCTAGCCAAAGTAACACTACATCTTATGTTGCTTGTGTCACATTTTGGTTGCATGTAATATTTTAGAAATTTAAAAAAATGAATGAACCAATAGTACTGCACTTCACCAGTCAAGGACATGACATAAATTAGTTTGTAGTTTTAGAACAGCTAAAATTAAACAATGCAACATATAGAAGAATAAACAAAGGTAAATGGATAAATAGACTGAATACGATTATGCCAGCAAGACTCAACAGAAAATAATGAACTAATTAACTCCAATAAATATATAACATTTAAATAAATAAATAAACAAAGTTCATTCAAAAGTTGTGCATGGTGATGCGCTGGGGAGGCCAAATCAAGGCTTATCCTCAGAGCCAAGCATTGCATGATAATATAAATATTATAAATCTTCAGGTAGGGTTTTAAAAAAGTCCCTCATGTTACAATTCTGCAATCTATTGATGTTGAGGTTTAAAAGATTAATTGAGATATGGCAAAACATGCATGATGATAATTGGCCAATTAAAAGCCGACAATTCCCTTTGAATCGAAAGCACTCTACAGAACCTAATGACATCATTTATGAGCGTCACCGTGTTCAAATTAAATGTCTGTTTCTTTTTTTTTTTTTTTTAACCCTACCTGAAGAAGTTACACACTGTTATTATACTTATGTGTTTATAATGTGGATCTGCATCGGCCACACGAAATTCACCTGTCTAGAATTTACAAGTTGACAAAATTAGTTTGTCATTGAAAGCACTTTGGAGATTATACACACAGCACAACCTAATTGTGTGATTTAAAAGTTTAACTGGCTTTCAATTGAAATGTGTTGGTTCAATGAGACCTTAAAGGAAAATTATTCAGAACCACTGTATTCGTACCATCCCTTATACCAATAATAATATATATGTATATATATATTCTTGAAACGACACCATCTGGTCTGTGGCCAGAATATGTTTTCTAAATTCGAAAGAAAACTATACCACCTGGCAGTTTTTCACAAATGTAGATTATTTATTTATTTATTTTTTAAAGTGTTTCTGCCGTGCAATGCAGTGTGCGGCATGATGCATACCACAGGTATACAGTTATTTAAAAAAATGTCTAGGGGAACAATGTGGATAGTAGAAAGAAACAGAGGCACATACAGAAATTTGTTCAGACACAACTTGATGTTGGTAAAACTCATACAAATTGTGTCTTTTTTTTTGATGGACTGAAGAAATAAAAAATGCCAAGATGTAATGTGAGCATGCATTAACTCAGAAATTAATTAAATAAACAAACTTGATTCCATTTGATTCCATGGAATCACTGTTTTAAACCAAAGGAATTTAATTGAGTCTATAACAAATACAATGTGAACCTGCCTGTATGGTATATACAGTATCAGACAGTTATAAGAAAGTATTAGAAAGGGCTCAGTCCTAAAATGCAGCAATTGCAGCAAGGAACAGTTTGAGTTAACACAAGCCACTACACATGTTTTTAAAGCCAGTTTCATGTTTATTGTTTAAAATGTTGCTTTTTTTAAGTACCAGATGATTATGTTGTTAACATTCACTTGATGGGAAAAAATGGTATGTTACATAGCAGATCCAAAAAAGCTATTTCCATTTATAGTGTTATTCTTTTATTGTGAAGCCATGCAGTAGAAAGTGCACATCAATTTATCTTTCTTCAGACCTTTTCATCAGGTCAAAAATTATATATTGTGGTACCTGTACACTTTTCTGTAAACATAAAAAAAAAAAAGCTATCAAACTGTTTTATCATCCACTTCACAAACTCGTAGCATGTCACAGCCTCTGGCCACCCTCATAGTTTCTAAGCCTTTTTGTTTTGCCCTGTACAAGATGTTAGCTACTGTTTCTATGTCACAGTTGCTTGGTGACTCTAGGTGTTGACTGATACACTGTATGTGCAGTTTGCCCCAACCATCTTCCACTTTTGGAAGGCAATTTCTCTGAATGCCTCAACATGATGCAAAACTGTAATTACACCATAGTGCTCCTACTCCCTGGTAATGCAATTTAGTGGATTTTTCCAAAACAACTCAGATTGAGATAAATAAGCCGTTTGGAAAAGAAAAGGACTTGCATTGCTTGAACAATATTGTTTGTTAAAGGAAGGTCAGACAGCACTAACAGTTAGAAACTTTGGGATTTTTAGATTTGCCCTCCTTCATTTCAGGGAAAAATGAAAAAATGACTAAACATGTAGATCTGTGATACAGTAAATGTTAAACCCTCAGTGATAGTAAGTTAATGCAAATCAAAAGCTACATGTAGCTACATCATGTTACTGTTGTAAGAGAGACTATAGCTTGATTTAGAAACCCCACATTCTCTCTTTATTGTCGAGAGAATACAACGAGTGTTTGTGATTAAACCTTGCACAATTTTTTTTAGAACCAAAAGCCAACAATTATTTATTAACAATTTAAATCTGCTGAAAGTAGTTCTGGCAAGTTTCTTTAACCAAATCGAAAATAATGGTCATAGAAGGGGTCAAGAGACTTCTTCACTTGTATGTGTGTGTTTTTTTTTTTTTTTTTGTCACACCATTTATTCAACATTTTAAATGATTGCTATTTGCAGGTTACTAAAATAATAGTGTTTTATAATTGTGTTGTTTTATAAGCAAGGTTATGAAAAAATACTGAAGCTACTCCAAAGTGGGGGAAAAAAAAACAAAAAAACAAACACAAAAAAATGCAGCCATTTGCAGAAGAAAAAAAACAAAACAATGAAGCCCTTCGCAAAGCATAGCGAGATATATAAAAAATATAACTCCTGGTATTTTTAATTTTCGGTGAATGTGATTGTGCAGTGGGGTGGTAGCCCGGGTACATACTGGCTCAGTGGTGGCAGCTCCAGATCTCCTCAGTCCTCTGCAGTAGAAGGACACACACAAAGACAATAACAAAACACATATACACTCCGTCTGCATCCCCTTTGTACTACGAAATTCTTCCCTGCAATCAGCTGGGCGCCATGGTTTCTCCAATCACTGTCTGCCCTGTAGATGATTGCAGTGGAGTCTGCCAGTGTACACGTGCAGCTACATGCTACCCTAATATTATCAACTTCCGGTTTCCGCCTACCCTCAAGTCATCCCATCTAGGAGAAAGCATGTCACCAACCTTACACAGCGCCCTTTCTGGTTGGGAGGGAGATTTATAGCTCAAATCCTTCTCTCTCTGTCAAATCTTACACTAGCCTTAAGTAGCATCTATCATGGGTTCCTACCAAGAACAAGTCACTTTTGCACTCCAAAATGTATTAAATTAGCATAGCTGGGAATGCATTCCTGTGGTCTCTTAAACCCTATTCATAGGGTAAGTTTCTTTCATATGAATGAAAAGATATGGTGGTTCCATGAATTTGACTACAATAGTGCTGGATTTTAGTTCCGTTGATGATTTGCAAGACAGTGTGGGAATGAACCTGATTATGGACTGGGGAAGGGGATTGGAGTATTCTGTAAATAATGTGTGTTTGTAAACTGTTATTTTTGTTCAGATCTGTTAACGTTCTCTGTGTGTTTTTGGTGCTTGTGTGACTGAGAGCTGAGACTGCCTTTATGTGAACACGACCAATCAGACATAGGGGGTGTTGGACCAATGAGTGAGGAAGGGGGAGGGACTTGGGTGTGCATGGAGATGACAGTTTGAAAGAGAGAAGCGGGACCTGGCTGCAGGAGAATTGAGAGAGTTAAGAGAGGTTGAGTTTGTGAGTGAGAGGAGAGGAATGAGAGCCATTGTTCAGTAGAAGCTAAAATACAGCGGTTTCCTACTGCTTTAAACCACAACTGTTGTCTGTCTCATTATATTCTGGAAACCCCACAGGTCATTGTTACAATATGTAAATAAATCCTGTTCGTCTGTGTGGCATATCAACAGCCTCTGTCTTGATCGCCTGCCTGCCACTCAACCATGAATTCACGAACCCACACGGTAGCCGGCTACATTGTCACAAGCATTAATACCCTGTCTCTTTCTAAATGAGATTTAGGGGAGCTCCATAATAAAAGCTGAATCTCAAAACAATAATAATATAATACAGTAATTGTTACAGCTGTGTATAATGCTATTTAAAACAGGATTCATTTATCCGCTTTTTCACATATCAGCTCTTACTCTGGTCCCATCGCAGTCAGATACGTGACGGATTACTGTATTTGTGTAATGATATGTCTGGGCTTTTGCTTTGTTTCCTTTGCTTTTTTTATTTAATAACTAGCAGAAAACAATTTGGGGTTAGGCTGAAGAAGTTCATTTCCAGCTGTATAACATTTATATTACATGCATATTTCTTTCCAGAACATTCCCAGGGTTAGCATGTGAAATGTAGCACTTCTTATTAGAGGTGTCAAACCCTCACAGGTCTTTATGAAATTAAGGGGTATCTGCAACACATGTTTCAAGGAAGCTAATTAAAAAAAAAAAAAAATCATCATTAATCATGAATTTAGAGAGCATCTCTGGTGTAGATATACTTAAGAAAGCCAGACTTCTAATTTTAAATTAGCTCTAAATAACCCCTTGGCATGCCAAGCTTAATAACATAATGCACATTTAAAATTATAAATTCAGAATACACTGCCAACAACCTACTACGATCAATATACCATCTGGATCTATATAACCTTTTATGATGTTGCATATAAAACAGGTACAATGGTACAGTGCATGCATGTCGCCAGACACACATCACTTGCAGCAGAATAGGCATTCCTCCTTAACACAAATGTTGTGCAATGCCTGGAGAATGAAACACTAATATGATTTGCACAGTATCCACTATAAATCATGGTGTTGAAAGTTGTGTAACAGTCATAGTTTGATTTTACTTTCTGTAAACAGGATGCCAATTGCACTTGGAGTAAAGAAAGACCTCGACAAATCTCTCCCTTTGTTTTTAAAAAAGCTGAGAGGATGAGCAGATCAGATGGATGCAAGGCAAATGTTTTATAACCTGCTTGGCCAGTATGACAATGACATCCAATAACAACAAAGAAAATCAATTAAGTTATTGTTGAAGGCTCATGTATTTAACTGTGCTTATTTGCTTTGAATATTCATTTTAAGGTGTCCCAGTGACAAAATAAATTATGACTCACTGTACATACACATGTACAGCTATGGCCAAAAGTTTTGAATTGCCCAATAAAATGAATACATTTGGCTTCATAAAGTCAAATGAAACCTGCTGAACATATTGAATTACATACTGCTTTGTAGTGTTCCATACACTTAACGTAAAACTTAAAATGTGATATTTCCGGTGGGCTTTTTCGATATCATTTTCTAGTTTCTTTGATTTCATGAAATTAAATAAAAGATCTAAATTATGTTTAGCGGTTTTTTTTTTTTTTGTCTCAATCCAAAAATTCTAAGTGATGCAAAACTTTTGGCCATAGCTGTACATAAACTATATCGCGTTATTTATGCCTATTCAATAATATTTAAAACAAGTAGTACCACACTAATTACTGTTATATGGCCTCTACCCAATTGTTACTTTCCTCTGGCGCAGGTCCCAGTGTTAGTTGAACAGATCAATAGATCATTTACTCTGATGTCAAGGGTAGAATTAATATTGCATTTAATTAAACAGCAAAACCTCTGATTTTTCTTTCCTAAATGTGAAAGTAAATCTAAGTAAGTAAATTTAGAGGTGCTTCCTGCATTTCGTTTTTGGCGGATGCTTAAATTCTGGTTCTGTGCTATGAACTACACCTTTACACATGTACTTTCTACTTCATACAAATCATCTGACAACCATAATTGTCTGTTGCCATTTAGCTTATGTCTAGGAATGTAATTTAGTGGCTGGCAGAGTTAATCTACAGTACAGTTTTGTTCTTTTATTCTCCTGCTTGTGTGCTTTCTCAGGAAAATAATAAGTTTTCACTATCTTATCTGATTCTTCTTGCTACACCTTTATATAAAAACACAGTACTGTATTATATAAAATGATGCATATTCTTCACATTGTACAAACCTTTTTTTGCCTTTACACGGCTAATTAAAAAACAATTTTTTCTTCTAAATCACTATTTTACAAAAGAACAAAATCTATTATAATTGAAAAAAAAAAAATGTAATTTGAGAAACAATTAATTACTTGTTTTTATACATTGGCCATTTTTTTTTAAAGCCTGTCATTATTACTAAAACAATTAAAACCAAGAAATGTCATTCATGGTCTGCTTGACACTTTCTATTGCTTCTCTCTAAAACAAACAAACAAATATATATATATATATATATATATATATATATATATATATATATATATATATATATAGAGAGAGAGAGAGAGAGAGAGAGAGAGAGAGAGAGAGAGAGAGAGAGAGAGAGAGAGAGAGAGAGAGAGAGAGAGAGAGAATGTAATCAGTCATGCCTTTTCCAGTAAATGCATAGGCACTGAAATGTTTCATTAACATACTAAGTGCACTTATCTAGAGAAAGTGCATAAAATAGTTGCTTTCAATGTAAATATGGGTGGAGGGACTTAATAACTGTTAACTAAGGCAGTTTAAAAGTGCTAAATGCAGTTTGCGTCCACACTACACAGTATTTTGTACTGTACTCAAGAACCAGGCTTGAGACCACCGCAAGGGTTAGTCTTGAGTACAGTTCTAATTTAGATTGTATTGTTTGAAATAAAATTAAGGTGATCAGAATTAGGCTCAGTCAAGTTATGAAAGTAAAAGCAAATATTGTTTTGTAATTAACAGCTTTTTCTAAGTTTAATTATGAAACAGAATCAGCTCAATATGTTTAAAGGGACATCACCTCATTAAAAAATAAAACCTGGAAACTTCAAGCCCTACGTGTGTGTGTGTGTGTTTGCATTTACCTTTTCCAAAATACTTACTTTATTTCTTTTTAGTAACATGAACCTCTACTAATATGGGGCATAACAAATTGTTGTAAAATAAAACACAGTACATGGTGGGATACTATCGTATTCATTTTCACTGTTCGTTGCGCTGCTAGGAACTGTAATCTATATGTATGCATTTGCCCAACTAAACATGAAATGGTACTTGAGTGTGGATGCTTTGAGCTAGATTAATTTTAAATGTTTTTGAGTACGGTTCTCGACATCGGTTATGTAGTGTGGACAGGGGGCTAAAAGTGTTGCTCATTTTGTGTTAATAGTTCTAGTAACCGGTTTATCCATTCATAAAAGAAGGGAATACAGTGATATCAAGCCTGGTCTCATTTGCTTAACATCTTTCAAAGAGCCTAACCCCATTTCAATGATGTCATTGACTTGAAGTTGATAAGAAGGGATCTGATATTTGCTGAACATTTTGAGTTGACCTTATATTTAGTTATAAATATATTAATTAACCAATACCAACACAATTTATGGCATTTGTTAATGTGTTAGTAAGCTAAGAGTCCACAGTTGTTAAACAAAAAAATCTAATAGAAAATGGGCTCAGAAAACAGACCATTATTTCATTGGCATTGTGTAGATACCTCATCCTGTTGTTCAAATGCACTTTTTTGATCTGTTGATGACAAAGTTTCCATGGAGCTGAAGTCTTCCATTCCAACATTACAGTTGAGTCATTTGAGAAATAAGCAAGCATCGTCAGTGATTTTGATATATATATATATATATATATATTATATATAATATCTATATCTATATAATATATATATATATATTTCCAAAGGTTTGATAACATAATATTAATAACAATTGTTCAGTTTCTCAGTCTCAGTGATACCAGTAATAAGGGTTCGTTCTCAGGTCAGGATAATTAAATAAATATAATATTACTTGGTTACGCTTCATTAAACATGCAATTACCTTTCATTTCAATCATAAATTATAAAAAACAGAGATATGTGATGAGGTAGCTGTTTTTTTTTTTTTCCCCTCAACCTTTTGGCATATTGATGTAAGCTACCGTTAATAATATCCTGTTCGTTTATCTTTTTATGGAGTTGATGTGTATACTAAAGAGAAGGGTAGAGCCTAGTCTTTTACTTTTGGATTGTCTGTGGTTCATTTCAATACAAGTGTAGAAATAGGCAAGTGGGGGAGCGGCACAAAAACACACCCCTACACTCAAGATATGCAATACACTGGGGTTGAATTTGCCAAATTTGAGGATTGTGGTAAAAAAAAAAAAAAAAAAAAAAAAAAAAAAAAAAGAAAGAAAAATCCTTAATTAAATTTAATTAAATTACAGTGTTATGTAATTCCTGCCCCCCCCCCCCAGATTGCTCATGTGTCAACCTCACGTTCTCTGCATTAATGCAGTTTAACCATGCTGTATAGCACAAAATGAGTGCTTTTAATTAAATATTTATTGTTACATACAAAGTGAAAGCATTGGCAAATACATATTTAGACTCTGCTGCTAGCGTTCCCTGTTTTCTCAGGAACTGAATGAAAATGACATATGGCATTAGCGCACTCTCACACTTTACCATGGCTATAACATCCACCCCATATTTACATTAAAAGTACCTATTGTCTACACTTTCTGTAGACAAATGCACTTAGTATGCAGTTAATTTAAGTGTTATGTACTCAATCTCCATAAATTAAACCACCTTATTTGCATGCTGTATAAATACACCAATTCACACACACACACACACAATATGCTACTTGGGATAAGGGCCTCGTCCCTATACTGTAGCATTTTGCTTCCTATCGTGAATGAGGTAATAATATTACCGTAAATATATATATATATATATATATATATATATATATATATATATATATATATATATATATATATATATATATATATATACAGGCACTTCCAAAATTATTGGCACCCTTGGTAAAGATGAGCAAAAAATGCTATATAAAATAAACAATACAGGTAATGAGCTATATTGTAATTTTCCAACATGTGGTATATATTGTACATTATTAATGATTCAAGGGAATCAACCAAAATTACACGTTTCTCAAATTATAAATTTATTTCCAAATAAATTAAGTGTCACAATTATTGGCACCCTCCCCTTGCAAGGATAATGGCACTGCACCTTTTTCTATAATGTTTTTATGAGATTGGAGAACACATTGGAATGGATCTTAGATCATTCCTCTATACAGAATCTTTCCAGATCCTTGATATCCTTCGGTTCACGCTTATGGACTGCCCTCTTCAATTCAAACCACAGGTTTTCAATGGGATTCAAGTCCGGAGACTGAGATGACCATTGCAAAATGTTGATTTTGTGGTCAATAAACCATTTCTTTGTGGATTTTGATGTGTGCTTGGGGTCATTATCTTGCTGTAAGATCCACTTGTGGCCAAGCTTCAGCCTCCTGGCAGAGGCAACCAGGTTTTTGGCTAAAATGTCCTTGTACTTGGTAGAGTTCATGATACTGTTGACCTTAACAAGGGCCCCAGGACCAATTGAAGCAAAACAGCCCAATAACATCAAAGATCCACCACCATATTTTACAGCAGGAATGAGGTTCTTTTCTGCATATGCACCCTTCTTTCAACGCCAAACCCATCGCTGGTGTGTGTGGCCAAAGAGCTCTATTTTCATCTCATCTGATCATAGCACCCGGTTCCAATCCAAGTGCCAATGCCGTTTAGCAAACTCCAGGTGCTTACATTTGTTGGTTGCTCTCAATAAAGGCTTTTTTTTCTGGCAACCCTTCCAAATAGGCTATTGGCATGAAGGTGGCATCTAATTGTAGATTTGGAGACTTGATGACCCCAAAATGCAACCAAGTTTTGTAATTTTCCAACTGCGACCCTTGGATTCTTCTTTGCCTCCCTAATCATCTTCCTCACTGTGTGTGGTGGCAAGATGCATTTGCATCCTCTACCAGGCAGATTTACCACTGTTCCACTGGTTTTGAACTTCTTAATTATTGCCCTAATAGTGGTAAGTGGTATATTTAGGCTTTTATTTATTTTTTGTACCCATTGCCTGATTTATGAAGGTCAACAACCATCTGTCTCTTCATTTGTGAGTTCTTTGCCTTTCCCCATGGTGATGGATGACAAATGGATTTTACATGGGTGTTACCTCATTTTTATACCCCAGTGAAACAGAAAGTCATGGAAGTCCACAATACAGTTCCTTAAGACTGAAATGTACTTAAAGTAGAATGTTAATGCAGATTTTATTTTGTTTGATTTTATTTGTAAGACTCTTTAGGGGTGGCAATAATTTTGTATTAGTATAAAAGAATATAGTTTTCCCATATTTTTTTAGCATACACTATAGCTCATTACCTGTGTTATTTATTTTCTACAGCCATTTTTGCTCATCTTTATCAAGGGTGCCAATAATTTTGGAGGTGTGTGTGTGTGTGTGTGTGTGTGTGTGTGTGTGTGTGTGTGTGTGTGTGTGTGTGTGTATATATATATATATATATATATATATATATATATATATATATATATATATATATAAAAATGGACAGTGTAGGCTATAAACGGGGGTCACAGATTACTGTACTGTGCAAGTTATTTGCTATGCAGATGTGCAGTAATAATATTATCTGTATGTCTGTAGTAGGCCCGATTTAAAAAAAAAATTATAATAAATAAATAAATAAAAATTCAAGTGAAGAGCTTTCACAGAAGTCACATTTACACAGAATTCTGCATTTGGAGACAATTTAAACAAAAATGAACAAATAACTTAAGTATGTTTCTAAAACTCAGATGTACAAGACTATCGACCCTCTTTTTATCACCAGCTACCCAATTTCATTTAGGAAAACTCGATATCTATAATACATTCACTGCTGGTTATAGTTAAACAGCAATCATGAGCAAATTAAAAAAAAAAAAAAAAAAAAAGTTTATGAAACTTTAGGTTGTCAAGTGCTAGCGCTGCAAATAATGTAGTGCCACAAAGTAGTACAATGGTTGAAACTTAAATTGACAGCACAGAGGCTAATGCAACTTATTTTGATTATACAGTAGTATGCAAAAAAAAAAAAAAAAAAAAAAAAAAAAAAAAAGCCTGTTCAGAATGCATGGCTGTAAAACAAGTGCATTATTAAACATGAAAAGAAAACTTTATGGTAAGCTTGTCTTCTATTCTACTTCTAACATTATTTACACTGTGTACTGTGTTGCATGTTAACTTTATTTCCTGGAGGTTTGGTTCATCTTGTGTACAAAGCTTAACATGACCAATGGAATAGTCCAGTCCATTATATATTTTTATACTAATATTACAAGTCAATTTTACAGCAGTTATTTGATGCATTTGTAAAAAGTGTTGTTCCCTTCAACTTATTATTTTATTATTATTCCACATCATTGCACGGACTCCACAAAAGTAAACAGAAAATTGAGAATGAGAAGTCTAGGTATAAGTGTATAATATATTTAAAATGTGATCATACTTTAAAAATAAACAGTGTTGCAAATACTAAGATGGTTTGCAAACCTAAAACTTATACAGAGCATTGCATATATACAGATATTTTAACTCGGCAGCATTCCAGTAAAAAAAACAAACAAACCAAAAAAAAAAACAATAGAAATTAAACTAAAAGCTATGTTTTAATTGACCATAAGATCTGACAAAACCAAAATAGATGGGAAATTGTCAGGTAAGACTGCCACCTCACTCTTACTTTGTCAGCTCATACTGTCACTTAAAATGTAGTTTTGTTTTTAATATAGCTTTATGTTACCATAACTTATTACAGCAGGACATTAACCCAGAGAGCAGCCACGATGAGCTGGTATGGTGAGAGAGAGAGAGAGAGAGAGAGAGAGAGAATGTAATCAGTCATGCCTTTTCCAGTAAATGCATAGGCACTGAAATGTTTCATTAACATACTAAGTGCACTTATCTAGAGAAAGTGCATAAAATAGTTGCTTTCAATGTAAATATGGGTGGAGGGACTTAATAACTGTTAACTAAGGCAGTTTAAAAGTGCTAAATGCAGTTTGCGTCCACACTACACAGTATTTTGTACTGTACTCAAGAACCAGGCTTGAGACCACCGCAAGGGTTAGTCTTGAGTACAGTTCTAATTTAGATTGTATTGTTTGAAATAAAATTAAGGTGATCAGAATTAGGCTCAGTCAAGTTATGAAAGTAAAAGCAAATATTGTTTTGTAATTAACAGCTTTTTCTAAGTTTAATTATGAAAAAGAATCAGCTCAATATGTTTAAAGGGACATCACCTCATTAAAAAATAAAACCTGGAAACTTCAAGTCCTACGTGTGTGTGTGTGTGTGTGTGTTTGCATTTACCTTTTCCAAAATACTTACTTTATTTCTTTTTAGTAACATGAACCTCTACTAATATGGGGCATAACAAATTGTTGTAAAATAAAACACAGTACATGGTGGGATACTATCGTATTCATTTTCACTGTTCGTTGCGCTGCTAGGAACTGTAATCTATATGTATGCATTTGCCCAACTAAACATGAAATGGTACTTGAGTGTGGATGCTTTGAGCTAGATTAATTTTAAATGTTTTTGAGTACGGTTCTCGACATCGGTTATGTAGTGTGGACAGGGGGCTAAAAGTGTTGCTCATTTTGTGTTAATAGTTCTAGTAACCGGTTTATCCATTCATAAAAGAAGGGAATACAGTGATATCAAGCCTGGTCTCATTTGCTTAACATCTTTCAAAGAGCCTAACCCCATTTCAATGATGTCATTGACTTGAAGTTGATAAGAAGGGATCTGATATTTGCTGAACATTTTGAGTTGACCTTATATTTAGTTATAAATATATTAATTAACCAATACCAACACAATTTATGGCATTTGTTAATGTGTTAGTAAGCTAAGAGTCCACAGTTGTTAAACAAAAAAAGATCTGACAAAACCAAAATAGATGGGAAATTGTCAGGTAAGACTGCCACCTCACTCTTACTTTGTCAGCTCATACTGTCACTTAAAATGTAGTTTTGTTTTTAATATAGCTTTATGTTACCATAACTTATTACAGCAGGACATTAACCCAGAGAGCAGCCACGATGAGCTGGTATGGTGAGAGAGAGAGAGAGAGAGAGAGAGAGAGAGAGAGAGAGAGAGAGAGAGAGAGAGAATTTATTTCCAGTCTTTGAATACCACTTTGAAAATTCTACCAGGATCTTAAGGATTTTTTTTTATCCTTCCCTAATTATTAGGGTATGTGTTTTATCTTTCCGTGTCCATTCTTGGCAGGATAAACATGGCTGGAGAAATACCACAATTTTACTGCTGCAGAACAATAAGTTACAGTTTTTTGCAAATTTACAAATAACTTATTATAGATATACTGGACTAGATCCAAATCGTCATTAGCACATTTATTTTTCAGATAATAAAACAAAAAAGCAACCTAGCCAAAAAAACAGAAACTCATGTTGGATTGTTGTTTTTTTTTTTGTTTTGTTTTTTTCAGACAACGATTGTATTACATATCTTTCAGAATGTATTCCATGACATAAAAAAAAATGTAGCACTAAAAAACATACAAAATCTAAATGAACTGGTAAATGTAAATGTACAAAACGCTTAGTTAATTAAAGTAAAAAGAAAAGCCTGTAGAGATAGTTAAGAATATTGTTGATCCAGAAATCAAACATTTACTTTCAGTTCAGGCAAAATTAGTATATCCAATCTTATAACAAAAATCTTATAAAACTTTTTCAGAAAATCCAATAACAAGTTCAAAGTTTGTCAGTACACACATCAAGGGCATAGAAATAATGGGTTTAGTTGCCAACTATAAAATCTCAACAGCATGCATAGCTAATTTGTGCTGAATCCCTCTGATATTGAAGGTGACCTTACTGCTATTGTGAGAGGTTTGATCACTTGTCCAAACTAATGGAGAGTACATTATTTGTAGCACTGTTGAGGTTTTAATTGTATGTCTCCCTAAACAACATGTTGATAATGCTTTTTTTAAGAAAAGTGGTGTCAAGTTAAACATTAATGGCATTTACCAAAATTTGAAGTCATAAGTATAAAATTGCCATACCAAAAAGTGCTCACTGTGACTCAAAAACATGACAAATAATAATATATTTTGGGCTATTCAGTTTTGGTTTTTAGATACTATTTTTGTGTACTGCGTTTAAGATTGCGGATATGGTGAAAACATTTGTTGGTATTTCCTGTTAACCTTTAAAAGTGTTCCAAAATAGGCAGGTGCAACAACAAAGTTGGCTTCTTTTTAAAAGTATTTTTTTTCCCAACAGGCATACTTTTGGGTATATACTGTAGCTGGTTTGGCCTTAATTTAATATTTTAATTTTGGCAGTATTTAAATCCATTACTGTTTAGATTAATTGAATAGACCTGATAGTCATATATAAAGTGGTAATAGCTAATAAAATCTTTCCATAAACATTCATTCTAGGTCTCGAAATTGCAGTTTTTAAAGAAACATCCGCTTTATCAAACAAGCATTTTTATTTTAAAACGTGATATCTGGACAACAGTATTTTATAAAAACCTGTATTTGCAGTCCTTATTTCTGATAGTCTTGCACTTCCTGAGTCGGATTTCACCTGGAGAGTGAAATTGTCCACACCTGTTCATGGCCTTTTTCCTGTCAGTAACCAACCAGCTGCTTCCCCTAATAACTGACACACTTTTTAGCCAGTGAATGCTTTGACCAAAGACACTGCTGGGGTGGAACGATCTAGGAGTTAAAGTAGCAACAGACTTACAGGATGGCAAGGCAAGCAAATTGAGAACTTTCTGAGAACCTAGTTTAGAACCAGATAACCAGATGTTTTAAAATGAAAATGCATGTTTGCAATAATTTGTTGCTTTCAAACTGTACATTTGAAACTGTAAAAAGGTGTGGGAGAGAGACAGATGGATTGTGGTTGACAACAGCTGCACAGGTATCCAAGTTTGTTTATGCACACAAAAACAATACAGGTGGAATACCATGCACCACCACCACCAAGTTACCAACAATGGTATCACTCGGGTTGGTGTTGCTCCTTCAGCAGTCGTGGCTTACACAAAGTTGTACATAAATGCAGCAAAAATTCAAAACAGTCATCGTGACAACAAAGCTATAAAATAAAAGGGGGCAGTGTTTGGTTGTATACGCTGCTCCCCATAAAAAGGAAGGTCCCATGCAAGGAAAGCTATTTAAATATACTTTTATAGGAATCTAAATCTATAATACTGCATAGATTGCCTTTTTATTTTATTTACTTTACTGGTCCTTTGGGCAAAGGCTGCTACAGCCTTATGGTTTAGCCCTTTAACTGCCACCCATAGAAATAGATATTAGAAAACATTTTTCACTACAGATTCTGATTGCTGGTCTCAAAAATGACAACTCTTGATTTTTTTTTTTTTTACTGGACAATTTAATTTAGGAATTGTAAACGTCAACCAGCCGGTTGAGCTGCCATTTAATGGTAAAAGTAAGATTTCAACAACCTTTGTTTTCAGTTAAGCATAAAACATTACAAATGTGCATAAACAAGTTTGTTTGATTGCATATAACTTATGGAACCTGAGATACAAAGTAAATATGACCTGATTAAGTGATGGAAAAAATAGCATATTTAGCAGTCAAACAATCAGAATTCTGTACTGTTGCTTATTTCACCATCACCACACTTTGAGCACCTCCAGTGGGACACACCACTTGGGCACAGGTTGCAATGGTCATCGAAGACTGGCCAGTGACCATAATTATCATACCGCACATCAGGTGTCAGCTTGGGGGCTCTAGGATTTTGGCGGCACTTCTTTAGGTTTGGTTAAGTTGATGACCGGCCAACCCTGGCTGGAGCTTTGTTGACTGCTTTCAGTGTCCGGGCAACTGACAGTCTAAACCTTTTGAGTTATTGTGGCTTTTCCTTCAGAAGACCACAGTCCCTCTTGTACATCAGCCAACACTGGTGATGGACAGGTCTAAAGTAAGTGTGTGTGTGTGTGTGTGTGTATATATATATATATATATATATATATATATATATATATATATATATATATATATATATATATATATATTATCGTATATATATATTTCTATATATATATATAGATATATATATATATATATATATATATATATATATATATATATATATATATTATATATATATATATATATATATATATATATACTATTTTTCCTCAAATCAGACAGCTTTCTAATAGGTGCTGCTCGAAAATGCAGTGACATCTAGTGGCACCACAGGGAATATATAGTTCATCCAGCTGGTAGAGATGGCCAGTTCAGTCAGAGTGAAATCCTGCTTATTTTTTCATTGTTAATTTCTAAGTGAAAGTAGGCTCAACCACCCAGTTGAGCAGTTAATGAAACCTACTCGTCCTAGCTGAGGAACAAAGAACCTGGCTTTCAGCCCCCCGTTATCCATGTGGCCAGACCCTAATTAGCAGTCGCTTAGTCAATTTGGGTCTGGCCACATTCCTGATGTTTTTTCAGGGACAGGTTCTTAACTCCATCCCTGCCAAATTTTCAAAAATCTTCAAATTTAAACAAATTTGATTAATAATAAAGTTAAACAAACAAAACAACTCGTGATCCATGCCACAGAAACCTATTCAGTGTATGAAAGTGCATGACAGGTAAGATTTATGACTTTTTCCATAATGTGAAATTAACACCTGAGGTGTGCAGCCTCATTCACTCATTCACTTATTCAGTAATCCCTTCTGGAAATAGCTGCTTTTTTAGATAAATGATTTCTGAGATATCACTCTTATTTACAGGATATACTCGATCATTTTGCTGAGAATGATTTTTAAGTGAAAGACTTGTCAGTAAAGAGAATTTTTGCTGTGATACTCACAATTTATGTAAAAAAGTTTACAATCCTGATGTGATGTGCTGTGATATTGTTTTAATTTTTTTCTTATACATGCAGTTTTCATGCAGTTTAGAAAATCCAAATTCTCTTTTCACACAAATGTTGCATGTTAACTTTAAAGTGGGGTTCAGGGGCAGGAGCTAGAGCTCTCCTCCTATTTTCCTACTGCCTATCAAAGGTAGCTCCCTGTTTAAGCCACATCACAATCTATGTTCGTTCTCTTGCTTTGCTTTTTTCTTCCTCTTTCCTCCTCCTCTATAGTTCAATTGCCGCTTTGCCTCTGCGCCAGTCTCCTCTACAGTGGTTTAGTGAGTCTCACTTCCCCAGCCTCAAGTCAGCCACAGCTACTCATGCCTTTGTTCAAAAAGAGTCAGAGGAGACCACTGGCCACGCTGTTCTTTCGCAGTTGATGCGTTATTTTCTTATCTCTGTAAGAGACTCTACTATTTCTCTTTCACTGTACCAGTAAGCGCTGTAGTCATCTACAATCCTTAAATACTAAAGTCCAACTATTAACAAACTATCTTTCAGATATCCCTGCAGGCACACTCCAGCACCTGGCCTTGGAGGAATCACCTCACCTCTTTGAGGGTGGCTCCTGGAGACAGGGATTCTCTTTTCTTCCCTCGTTCCAGGTTATGAACCTTTCCGTTTTCGGAAAGTCCATGAGGCAGCGCCTCCAGGATACCCCGCAGAGTCAGGGGATTTCTTTGTTTTTCTGTCTGAATATCCTGGGTGCCCATGGAGCCGACCTCTGCAGTACGAGGTTCTTGCAGTATAAAGTCCGGACCCCGTCGTTTGCCCTGGCCCGCAGACCACTAACAGCTCAAACCTTCCCTGGCCAACAGGCCATCATCATTCCCTCGATGCTAAGCCTATAAATATTAACCTGTGTTCTTCACGCAGCCGAAGCTTCTGCCCCTGAAATATAATCTGGATTTTACCACAAAACTATCCACATATTAACAGAGTACAGTCCACCTGTCTTGTTCATTTACAGATGTTGTATTATTGAGAACTCTGACAATGTGGTAAAAACAGTAGTGCATATAAAAGAATGTAAATAGGTGGATGTTCATTAAGTCTTAGAAATGTATAATATCCACCTCTTAAGGTGTTGTGAGATAGTCGACGAAACACCAAGGATGGAAGGTGCCCACTTGAAGACCCCAGAGAAGTACCTTACTCAGCTCAGTCCAGACGGTTGTCATGCTGATGCACTAGGGAGGCTGCACTGTGGTTGATCCCTGGAGCCAGCATTGCAGCCGTTGTGTGTGCTGATGCGCCAGGGAGGCAAAACAGGCTGATCCCTGGAGCGAGCATTACACTACAGCCACCAACACCAGGCAGAAGGATATCTGAATCACATGGAATGAAATGAAGATGGATCACATTAGTTTACAGTAAGAGAAGCTATGTCTTAGTTGGTGCTTATCTTGACAAGAGCTGAGTCCAATAACAGCATGAAGTTTTAACACCTACTCACATGTAATGGAAATCATTATCGATAACTGAATGTGGTAAAAACAGTAGTGCATATAAAGATAAAAAAAAATAGGTGGTTCTTCTTCAAGTCTTATAAGTGTATAATATCCAAATACACCCACCCCTCGCTATACTGCGGATTCGCATATATCGTGGTCATGGAGTTGCCCCCCATTTTTACAGTGTAACTGTGCATGCCTTTGCTGCAATATACATAGGCACTTAGAATTACTGTTTGTTTTATTTCATACTGCACATCACAAACAATATACAAAACAATTAAATACAAAGCATTAATATCATACTGTTATATACACATGCATGGCACAATAACACAAAGCAAATGAAATATCTATGCTGAAGCATTTTTAATTTTAGCCAGCGAGGTGTTCACTTGTGGCAGCAGCAATGCACTAGCATAAGTCATAGGGCAGTGACGTTAGCTCCCTAGCAACAAGCCTACTGTGTTGGCAATGGATTCTTTCAATGCAGTGGGTTTGTGCATTTGAGAAAGGAGAGGAAGACTCATGAAATTAATGGGAGATTTAAGCTGATGAGAAGCAATTACCCTCTGCAGTATGAATTCAAACGGGGCGCTGCTTTTTATATGAAAAATGAGAAAAAGCAGGTTGCTTAGAGGATTGCTATTGGATCCTGATGCCCCCCCATCTCCCCAATCAAACAAGGGAGTGGTTGTACAGTATTTATTTGTTAGCCTATTTGGGTTTTTCTGTGGGTCTATCTCTATATTGTGGCCCTCGATATATAGCGGATTTATATTGGACCCCGACACCCGCGATATATCGAGTGTGTGGTGTATATACAGTATGCAGCCAAAACCTTGTTTAAAAGAAGAAAAAAAATCTAAATACAAAAAAGCAGTGCTTTCCATACACATCAACATTATTATTATTATTGTGCTCTTAAAAATCTGATATTTTACTACTGGTATAATAATTAACATCATTCATTTTAAGATAAATATACCTTTACATTTATTTTTTTTAATATGTGGGAAAACACTAAGTAATTGCATGTAATAAAAGTGGAGATACAGTTAAATATTACATATTCACTTTGATAAAATGTGTTTATTGGGTTGGTTCTAGTGTGTGGCTATCCCTTTATCACAGTATTGACTGTGAATTAAGGAAGCTAAGAATTCTTAAGGAATGTTGTTCCATTAGAGAGAACATCAAGCACCAGGTGTGTTCTATTGGCTTCATGTTGGGCGGATGGAGCCGACTTATTAAAAATGCATTACAAAGGTCAGCAGCACTAGAATCATACTTCTTGATTAAATATAGGACGAGAGATAATGTATAGTAACCTATAAAAGTTACCATAGTATATACACAGAATGTATGTACTGTATGTATGTATCTATGTGTGTACAGCTGTCTTGGCCTGTCTTGTTTACTGAAGACATTGAGAAAGACTTCTGTTCACAATGACTAGGTTTACATGCACGTGAAAATCGACTCTACAGTCTTGACTCTGTGACACGAATCTGGGACATTGTCACGAAAAACAGCAAAAGAACATCTTTTGGTTAGCGCAACTTTAAGGGAAGGATCAATCACTATCTTACGATAAAAATAACTATAAAAACCCATGTGAACTGGAGCTGGAATCATGCTTGTGGCTCACATGGTTTCAGCAGTCAAGATCCAGTTTTTCTGACTTAATATCACGTTATCTCCAGCAACACACACACACACACACACACAACTGTACATTTATGGACTACTTCAAAACTACAACCGCCGCAGTTATACTCATACCTACAACTGCCGTGTGACAAAGTAGCTGCTGATAGTGAACAGGTGCAGAGGTGATGCAGTGCAGGAATAATCTCAGGCAGACAATTATAATCCAGTTTAGGAAAGGACGTTTATTTTTTCAATCTGGGTCTGGTGACCAAAGAATAAGCCCCAGCAATACACACCAATGTGTAATGCACAGAGTTAAAAATAACAACGGGTTGCAGCCCAAGACAATAAACACTTTATCCATCCCACAATAATACTAAACACAGTCACCAGTCCTGGGTGCGTGCAGTGGTGCTTGTGGTGGGTGATAACAGGTCATTTTCAGTGACTGTTGATCCAGGTTTTTGTGCTGGCCCAAGGCGACAGCTCCGGATTCGTGCTTAGCCGTCTAGTGATAACAAACACAGACACAGTTACACAAACACAGTTACTAAACAGACACGAACAAACAAAACGCACGAATTTCAGTATGCTTTCTATGCATCTCTCACGGTCCTTCCAGTCTTAATACAAAACCAAGCGAAGAAAAAGATTTACCATTCTCCGTCCCCTTTATGCTATCACTTATGAACTCTTGGTAAATGATTGCAGCTGCTACATCGTTTACCTTCCGGGTCAATGCGTGCCTGCAACGGAGTCTCGCCTTCTTCCAGGCTGACTGACTTCCTGACCATGGAAATGAACTGTCAGGCGAGCCTGTCCAAAGACTTCTCCTTTCGTTACTTAGCGCCCTCAGGTCGGGAGGGAGATTTACAACGAGAACTCATTATATTTCTGTCACGCCTGTACATTTTAAACACCATCAATATTAAAATGAAAGACAAACTATCGGATACAACTCAAAAGTTTTATTCAATCACATCATATCAAACATCTGCACAGCTGAAACACTGTATTTAAATAAACAATTAAACATAAAAGGGTTCATTTTCTAACTTACCACATATAAAGCACTACTTTAAAAAAAATGAAAAACTATAATAAAATAAACATTTCAAAATAAACTAGTGTGTAAACAGGTATATGCACATAGAAAACTGTAAAAACAAAAGTAGTTTTTTTTTTTAAATCTAAAATGAAAGTAACATGATTTATCTTGCGTGTGTGTCACTCGCAGTACAAAATCCAGGTTGAGCTGCTGCAGCCTGCAGCTTTGCAGTTTTGTGATCGAAAGGTTTCTGCTGAAGTGCTGTGGCTAGCTTCAAGATGAAATCTCTCCTACCTTGTACAAAACAAAGGAATTGATGGCTGCCAGGTCCAGTAGAGATAACAACAGGCTTGTGTGTGTGTGTGTGTGTGTGTGTGTGTGTGTGTGTGTGTGTGTATATATAATATTGAAGGTTATATTCCATATAAAAACATGTATTGTAAAAGGCGGTTATAGTAATGAAATGTAACTTTCAGATGTTCCACAAACACACACACACACATAAATATAAATTCTAAGTAGTATAACTTGTAGGAATTATATTTTATGCAATTGTGTGTGTGTGTATGTGTGTGTGTTGGAAAGCTAACCAGACAAACAAGTAGTTAATGGGTGCCATAATTCAGGATGTGCGCATCAACATGTGAATTCATATATCTTGTTAAATGTTTTTATTTTCATGGCAACACATGCAAGCTCTCCTCACAATATTAAAAGTCATTCTTTCGCTAATTAGTGTGCAGACAGGGACATTTAAATATCCCCTCCACTAAATCACTATGACTGCAGAAATTTGCATTGTCACGAGCAGATTTGTCGTCTTAAATCATAACTACATGGAAACACAATTCCTGAGAAGTACAACCAAAACATCATGAGGAAGACTGTTATAACTTGTCCATGTAAACACTTGTCTACGTTTGTCATTGAATGTGTTTGTTTTGGTTCATCAGACAGCTGGATTATTCATCAAAATTTGGTATGGGTATTTGGCTTATATTCTGTAGCCATTTTAGATGATAAGAAACTTATCTGATTACATGGCTAAAATCACTTTAGTACAAGTACCATTTTTACCAGATGTAAGTGACCATGAAGATAATAAATTAGTATGGAGAGTGACTGAATAGGTCATTTACTTGAGACATGCAAAAACGAATCTTCTGCTTGCTAAATGCATCAGCCCCGAAGTAGGACCTGACTCCTTATAATCTTATATGCTGTCAGTTCAAAGTCATCAATATTATTTTTTCTTTAATGGAATTATTCTCTCCAGCAACTGTGTTATTGCACACAGCTCTTGATCGTGTGTATGGGCTTCTGACATTTTTAAGTAGCAGACATGCAGCTGGAACATTCAAAATAAAAAATAAATAAAAAACTGTTGAATCCTGCTGTTTGTTGATGGTTCAATGCATGCTTTGGCATAGGGTCTGTATAGTTGATACACAGTAATATTCTATGATTCTCTCAATTTTACTTCATGTTTACAAACCGTTCAGTCTGCTATGATATACTATGACAAAGTGCCCGCCCCTGTGTCTATTTTTCTGTTATATGTTGTGTGTGTTGTGTTAAATGTTGGTGTATAGGCATTGGTACACGGGATATAAACTGGTCTGTATTTCATGTGTGTTTAAAAATGTATAATTGTATTTAGGCACGGGATTGTACATCACTTCACATGCATAATGAAGTGCATGATTAATTGGTAATTGAATTCCAGCACAACAGTATATATAGATGCACGTTTTACTCACTCGGGGTTGGGTGTTCGGTGAATGGAGAACGGGATAGGAGACGGAGGTAACAATTGTGATCATTATAATAGCAGTAAAATATCGCTCACCGTGTTTTTGTTTAGTATTAGTCCGTTTTGTTTGTCTCTTTGTTTTGGCTGCCAGTGCCGTGTCCTGTTTTTGTCCTGTTTTATTTTGTAATAATAAACAGCGCAGCAGCTCATCCATTTATAATTTTCATTCTGTACTGTGTGTTTCTTCTGGTCTGATGTCCCCACTACAGCCGTCTTTGTGACACATACCTATAGATTAAGCTACTGGTGATGCTTTGTTTATGTTCACAAAAACTCCCATTTCTAGTTATTTTAGATTTTTATATTCTGTTGCTGCTTTACGATGAGTGTAAATGTGTTGCCAGTATTTCTATATAACTTAAATTGTGACAGTCCCAATGCATGACAATATTGTGAGTGTAATTTTCTGAATAATGGTTAGACATGAAATGCATCACTTTGTTGTTGACTAAGTTGTCACAATGGTTCAATACTTGTTTAACTTGTTTAATTGTGTGGTAGAATATTGAATTACTTCTTGCAAAGCTGCTCCAGAACTGGGGTGTGAAATTATGGCTGTTGCAGTTAAGCTTGAAAAAAGAAAAAAAGTAGAGCTCGACCAATATATCACTTTACAAATAATATTGGTCGATGTTTGGCTTTTCTGCATTATCGATATCGGTAAAATCATCAATTGTATTAGCATTTAAATGTATTGTCTGCAAAATGGAGACCAGCTTTGCACTCCTTGTGGTAAAAAGCAAAACACTATTTTCTTTAACTTAAGATTAAATTGTTTTACATTAGAGAAGGCAAATATATGGAAATACTAAAAATGTAACTAATACATTCTGCATGCAACTAGTCGGTCTCAGCTTAGGTATAAAAATAAAAATAGTAAATACAATGAAGTCTATTCTATTTCGGATACCAATGATTCTATTTTTGACATCAACAATTATATTTTTGATATAAGTAATTTTGTCACACTTTTGATAACAAAAATAGAATTGTTAATATCGAAAATTCCAATTTTTGATATGAACAGTTACATTTTTTTTTTATATTAAAAAAATGCATAATAATTAGATAACGAAATCCGGTTTGTATTTCTTCTCTTATACATACATCATTTGCAAATGCTACTTTTCAGCGAAAATGTTTTCCAAGCAATATATAGGAAATGCAGTAATGTTGGACGAGCAAGACAACTGGAACTGCAGCAAATTGATTTGTCTATTTTAAATTTAAGAAACATTGAAAATATCATGTCTTTAAAAGACTGAAGCTTTGTTGTTTATAGACATTTCTGTTCTGACATCGGAGCTGCCACCATACGGTGTCACCATCTGTCATATTTGGTAAACACCAAGCTAAGTCATAAAATACTGGAACTGCCATGAGAGACAACATGACAGAAAAAAACAACAACTTAACATACGGTATATTATGAATACAGTCTCAAGGAAACCACAGACTATTTTCTGAATTGCACTGTGTGATAGAGTTAGAAAAACAAAAACACTTCCATCAATCAGGCAGGGTACAGCCGTTTTTTATTCAGTTTTCCTCAGTTTTCCGTCAGCTTGAATATCTCTTGCCACAAATTGTGTCTCATCTCTTAATGTTCTAATCTAAGATGTAAGCTACAATATCTTAATAAACTTGAACATTTTATAACAATAGATTTCTGGGAAGAAAAAAAAAAAAGAACCTGTATTACATAATAATCACTTTGCACAATGAAAATGATTGACAGCTCTTTACAGGTTGATGTGAATTTAGTGACCAAACAAAAATGACCAAAAAGTAACAAGTTCAAGCTGGGTTTAAATAAGGAGTGAGAATAAGGTGCTTCATAAGATGGTACATCAATAGCGAAAGCCTCTAGAATAATAGGCACATGTCTGTGTTATTCATCTTTCACCTTTTTTTTGCAAGGAAGGTGTCCAGAACTTTCAGACCATGACAGGACACAGCTTCAATGGGTTGTGACTTGAAACAGGCATGCACCAGCAGAAATAGTGACAGCAGAGTTGAATACTGATGTCTGCATCTTATTTTGACCAAAAATAATTCTACAGGGAGACAAATGCAGTTGAGTTTCAAGGTTGAGTGGCTATTAAGAAACCATCCTTCAACAGAACAAATGTCTTTTTTGGTACAAGAAACAATGATGTGGTCAATTCACGTTTCACTTCTGTGATAGAGTACTTTTATGAGTACAAATAATATAATCTCCAGCATTATGCCGTCAGTTCAGGGTGAAGGGTCCATGATTTGTTGGTTTTGTATGGATCATTATGACAGTAACTTGGCTGACCAGGTCCTGACGCAGGCCCAAACACTTTTTATTTTGGTGTTCCTCCTTGATAAAAAATCTATAGAGCAGCTATTGCTGTGAACTGCTTTGATGGAGATGACAGCGATATATAGCATAAATACAATAAATATTAGAAATGACTTTAACATTTTATAGTTCTTAGG
Organism: Polyodon spathula; assembly: GCF_017654505.1. Taxonomy (NCBI): domain Eukaryota; kingdom Metazoa; phylum Chordata; class Actinopteri; order Acipenseriformes; family Polyodontidae; genus Polyodon; species Polyodon spathula. The sequence continues at coordinate 78,784,650 of NC_054537.1, forward strand.
TAAAACTAACAAAAAATACATAAATTCATAAATTCATTATGTGTGTCACGTTATTTATAAACCTCACAATAAATATGGATGACAATGGCTGGAATAGCCTTAATTAATTTATTTATTTAATGACATATGTCAATGAATTATATTTGTAAGGGCCAAAATGACATTGTAGTACTGTTTTCTTTAGCGCTATTTAATCTTTATATATAAACAAAAACAGTTTAAAGATCCAATAAATCTGGTAGTAATTGTACTTTTTTATAGTAAACCATACATACCAACCCTACTGATTTAAATGGTAGGCAACACATTATTACATCCTTTTACCATCAACCGCTTTTCAAAGCTTATCAAACCACTTTATAAAATTATTGAAAAAAAAAAAAAAAAACGTGATGAAAGTCATTAAAACTGGAGCCACAAATTGACATTAAAACCTACTGGTCCACGACAGTCATTGTACAACCCGTAAAATAAAACGTATATGTACATAAATGATTAGATTTAAGGTCGATCATAGCTGGTTTCTGTTCTCAGTACATAGCACAAGACTAGACTCCTCTGTGTCTGCGCAGTTATCAGCCACAGGATAGTCTTGTTTTAACTTACGGTCCATTGTGAAATAAGCAGTTTATAATCAATTTTTGTCAAAGAAGCTTAAGGGTTGTTTATGCTTCCAAATGCAAAAGCCCCAAGCACCATATTGCACATGCACATAAAGCAAAAGCAGAGCAACATCGTAGTACTTATACATATTCAAAGTAATGTCACTGGTGTATTTATAGCCACTTGGATGCACTATTGACGTGTGTTCATGAGTGTGAGAGGTTTGGATGGAAAGTCAGATGATGTTTTTCTCGATTTAAATAGTTTGCATGTATATAAATGGTTTACCTGAGTGTTCTTACTATAAATATCTGAAACACTTTCCTTGGGAATGTAGAGAATTTAAATGAGTCAATCAAGTTGATGGAGTGATATTATTTAAACAAATGTTCTAGTGAAATAGTAGGATGTTGATAATTCAAAATAGATTCAGTACTGTTATGAATATTCTGTTTGTGTACTGTGTATAACACACCTTGATCGCTACATGAACATTAACTGAAATATTTGTAAATTAAAAATCCATCTTCACCCCACACTTTATAAAAGTTATATGACTATTGAATGTAACAATTTATAATTACAGTGTAAATTTTTTGTTCTTTTTTAGCTAGTGTATACAGCGGAATCCCTCTATTATTGCTACCAACTGGTCTTAATAAAGCTGGTGGAAGAGGGAGGTCCAGACTGTTTCCAAAGTTGGAAGGGACTGGCACACTTAGTCCTGAGGATCATCAAGTTAATTAGTTACTTGATAAAAGTGACATCTGGTACTGGAAAAGCAAACATGCCCTTTGGTACGCTGTCACTGAGCACAGTCCTGAAATGCATGGTACAGTTATTCTAGAAACTGGTCAAAGCTAGAAAGGTAATCACTTTAATTATACAGTAAAACCACCCTGGGAAACAAAAGTTGTGCTTTTGGCAATGGAATAAATGGTTTATCATTCCTGTTGTAAAAAACAAAAACCTGTCAATTCTTTTGATTTCTTCCCCCTCAGTTTCTTATTTAATGTATTTGATTGCTAAATAATTGTCCTCATTAGAAGTCCAAGTTGTATCAATAATATCAACAGCTGCTATTGTTTGATAGTTAGCATCTGGTGTCATTAAGTACAACAAAAATTATGTCACAGACAAAAAAAGTCACCTAAATGGAAATCCCTTTTACAGCTACTATTGCTTAAAATACTAAAACCATGCATTCGAAATGTAAGATTTATGCAGAGTAGAAAGTAAAAATCTCGTAGTTTAGAGCTATGCCAGTTGTAGACTCCAGTATCACCCTTCTGAAGAACCTGTATTTGCTATCTCAATCGCTGGACCCCTCACAGCCAAGACGACTGGATTAGTGGCAGTTCTGTGTAGTTTTGTGATGTGTATTGATGTAGGCCTACCACCAGAACTCATTCCACATGAGATCTGCACAGTTGTCAGATATAAATGATTTTCTGCCACTTCAGTCAGAGTTAGATTCTGGCTAAGGTCTCAGATGTGAAACCCTATACATTAATCTACAGAAATCAATTCTTATCAGTTTAAATGTATATATATATATATATATATATATATATATATATATATATATATATATATATATATATATATATATATATATATATATTATTTATTGATTTATTGATGTATTTATTATTTACAAAAATGCAGTATATGAGCATGTGGAAGGGGGAATGATGTAATATTAAATATAAGAACATAAGATTAACCCCTGTAGGATCAAACATTGCCCAGCTCTATTGATTACCTCACTATTTGCATTTAATGAAGTCATTATAATTCAAAGAATTGCTTCTTTGAATTAATAGGATTTGTTGATTTTCACAGCATTGGTAACGCAGTGACTCTACTTTATATTAGGATTCAATGATACTTTAGCACAGGGGCAGCTGAACTCATTGATAGATACCATAGTGGTAAAGTATTCTACCAGTGGCACTGTATAACTATTGCTGTACCTACAATTTATAGTACCATGTTGTACCAGTGCTATCATATCAGGACCACTCAACAATGTGTTCTGTTTTTTTTTTTTTTTATTACTATTGCATGTCACACCCCTTTAAAATCTCACCAAGAGCAATAACATTAATTTTCTGGGTTTCTATAACACATGCCTTGCCCATGTCTGCATTGCATGTTTTGTTTGACCTCTAAGCATTCCACCATGGTATATATTTACAGTCACTTTGTTTTATAGTGCTGTAGAAAGCATTAACCTTTTATTTCAATGCTGGCAGTGCCTAGTATTCAAATGGTTAATGTACTGTATGAAGTTGGGTGCCAGTCATCCTTAATGTTCAATCTACTTTGCACAGAAATATGCTTGGGTGAGCCCTGATTAGTGGTTTGGCACAGAATGTTGCTGGGAGGTGTAATCATTCATATTGTCCTTTACAGTTGTGGTAATCTGAAACACTATTATGCTAGCAGTCTCTGGTATACTTAATTTGCTTTTAGTTGAATATCTCAAAAGCATAAACACACTGACTAATTAAACATAACTAATTTTGTTGTGACAGATCATGTGCATTTTCCTTCAAAATCAGAGACACTTGTTTTCCGCCATTTAATACACAGAGAATAATGCATTGGGTAGTGTGTGATATGAGAAGTGAATGCCAACCCGAGGGGTGGGATGCTACATAAACCCCAAGGGCGAAGATCAAGGGGTTTATCCAAACATCCCAACCCGAGAGTGGGCAGTCAATTCTCATATCACACACACACTACCCAGTGCAGTATTTTTTTAATCTCGGGTGAGAGTTGACAATGACCCGTTTTTCTCTTGACTCATTATTAGTTTTTCTGTTCATTTATATTTCGGTTTTTGCCAGATGGTAGCTAACAGCCTTTTCATAGGGATATCACTTAGGGATGTGTTCGATTGATCTAAATACCACCTTCATTTAAATAATTGAAAGAATTGGAGTTCATGAAAACCACCTGATGTATTTTTGCCAGATTTGGTCCTTTAACATTTTTATTGAATAGAACCATTAAAGTCTATTCTAGGGACATTGCCAAAGGCAAAATCAACCTTTTATTTCCAACCTTAACACCTTCATATCTTTCTTTTAACTGACTGTCAGCTTTCACCTGCTCGTTTTTAAAGACCTCCTCTTGAGGTCAGTCCCGAGTTCAGATAATGTATAACTTGTAATATGCAGTTGCCTCATTGTATGAATCGTTTTTGAAGATAGCTATTATAGTAATCTAAGCTTTTAGCTGTATGGTTATTTTGTTATAAAATACTTAATTTAGTTGAGAAGCTAGCATTTGAATGGTACATTTTCTTATTTTATAAATTGAAACTTTAAAAATGACTTCGCTTTCATTAAGCTTTTTTTGTATAAACATTATAAGCATTGACCCATTGAAAAGGCAATAAAATTAAGTTAAAAAGATTAAGTTATGAATTTATTTTGCTGCTATAGGGAACCGAATGCTTGTTCTAAGACTACAGAGTAAATACTTTTTTCTGTTTAATTTCAACTATTTTCAATGCAGCACATTTAACACATTTAAGGGCATTTCACTTCTGAAAATATACATATACTGGGTCTGCTCAGGGTTATTTATGCAAAGTTTGGTCAACTATCTGAAGAAATCTAACATTGACAGGGAGTCTCCTAACATATCGGTTTTAAGAATGGTGAAAGTAAGTCAGTGGAAAAATTTAAATAAGTCTCACCTTTTTATCATACTATTTTGGTAGTACCTTCCAGATAATTTTGGTTTCTACGTAGATTTCTTTTAGGAAGAGAAATTCTTCTTCCAAAGGAGAAATGTAAATTACCTAATTATATTAAAGTACAGGAGGGTATATTTAAATGTTTCTGTCTTCGTTCCAATTTGACCTTGCATGACTGCCGCTGTCATGCAGCTTTCTTAAACTGGGTTTCCACACGTTCCTACAATAGACTAAACGACTACTACGACTACTACTACCACCACCACTACTGCAGTTCTGGCTGCATTTCTCCCCCACCCTCCTCATATTTGGACACCCTGTTCGTCGCTCCTGCAAAAAGAGAGGCCTCCTCATGAATCTGCTCCTGGCTCTTGCTAAACTAGCAATTTACAAGACCAGGAAGCGTAAGATGAGCGGGGAAGGTCTCTTTGACTGAGGAGCCATGTTCAGGGCCCTCGTCCGTTCTCGGATTCATTTAGAGCACGCGCACACGGAGTCTGCTGGCGACATGGCATCGTTTGTCGACCAGTGGACTCTAGGGGGCGTGCTCTGTACCACCTCCCCTTTTGTTCTAAATATTTAATTTACAGTCCTTTTTTGACAGGTTTCTTTTTATTTAGTTAAAAGCCCATCCCTTTTAGCATCCTCACATTGAGGATGCTAATGAGAATTTTTTTCTCCAGCCGTCATTTGATGACTGGAGATGTCCTGTACGTTGGACGGTCCCATTTAATGGGCTTTAAATAGGACTACTACTACTACCACCACTACTGCAGTTCTGGCTGCATTTCTCCCCCACCCTCCTCATATTTGGACACCCTGTTCGTGGCTCCAGCAAGGAGAGACCTCCTCATGAATCTGCTCCTGGCTCTTGCCAGGAAGCGTAAGATGAGCAGGGAAGGTCTCTTTGACTGCGGGGCCTTGTTCAGGGCCCTCGTCCGTTCCCGGGTTCAGTTGGAGCACGCCCACGCGGAGTCTGCTGGCGACACGGCCGCCCTTGTCGACCAGTGGACTCTAGGGGGCGTGCTCTGTACCACCTCCCCTTTTACAGTTCTTATTTAATTTTCAGTCCTTTTTCTGTTTTTTTTTTCTGTTAATTTAGTTAAATGCCTATTTATTTAGCATCCTCTTTTATGAGGATGCTAATTTGAATTTTTTTCTCCACTCGTCACATTGACGGCTGGAGGTGACGATTGCCTATTAGGCATTTAAATAGGACTACGACCACCACTACTGCAGTTCTGGCTGCATTTCTCCCCCACCCTCCTCATATTCGGACACCCTGTTCGTGGCTCCAGCGAGAAGAGAGACCTCCTCGTGAATCTGCTCCTGGCTTTTGCTAAACTGGCAATTTACAAGACCAGGAAGCGCAAGATGATCGGGGAAGGTCTCTTTGACTGCGGGGCCATGTTCAGGACCCTCGTCCGATCCAAGGTTCAGTTAGAGCACGCCCATGCGGAGTCTGCTGGCGACATGGCCACCTTTGTCGACCAGTGGGCTCTAGGGGGCGTGCTCTGTACCACCTCCCCTTTTGTTTTGCACATTTAATTTACAGTCCTTTTTTCCTGTTTTTTTGTTAGAATTAGTTAAGGTTCATCTTTTTTAGCACCCCCAAGGGTGCTAATTTGAATTTTTTTCCAGCTGTCTTTGGACAGCTGGTGTAGTCCAGGCATACGGACCTTAAATAGGACTACTACTACTACAACTACTACTACTACTACTACTAATAATAATAATAATAATAATAAATACCTGAGTCCGAATTCTGCAGGGATGGCACGGCTATCGCCACCCGGGCATTTTTGTAACTTGATAGAACTTAATTCTGTAAGTCTTGCAGCAAGCTGATATTAAGCCCCGTACTTGTCTTTTTGAACAAATTCGTGGAACCAACAGTATTTCTTTACTTTTTCATGTTTTCATTCTTCTAGAACAAATCTCAATGCGGTCGGTAGCTTGCAGCAATAATACAATAGACAACTGAGACAAATTCTCAGCTATGCTAATTTAAAACATTTTGGGGTGCAAACGTGACCTTTTCTGCCCTTGGTAGGTACCCATGATAGGTGCTACTTAAGGCTAGTGTATAGTGAATTTCTTCTTATTGCTAAGAGGCAGAAAAGTCTAGACTTAAAGCAGTAAGCTACCCGATGACCAAACATGAAGATAACAAAAGTGTAAAGGATGAAAAAATATACATTTGCAAAGTGCTTCTTTATTTATTCATTAATTGCAAAGGGCTGTATTTTTAAATGTGCAGTAGCTTCAGGTTTTTTTTTTATTTTTATAACCTTGCTTATTAAACAACTAAACTATAAATCACTATAATGTTATGAGTCAAAGGGCAATAATTTGAAATGTTCCATAAATGGTGTCACATAAAAAAAAAAAAAAAAATTATACTGAATGAAGAGGTCTATAATCCCCTTGTGCTGTATGCTTATTTTATCCTATTTGGTAAAAGAAGCTTGCTAGGGCTTTCAGTTGTTAATAAATAATTGCTTGGTATGGCCTTTAGTTATAGTAGCTTTTTAGCTTGAAATGGCAGTTGACCCACCCTTTTAAGTTGTACCATATTTTGGCCGCACACTTCCTATAGTGTGAGGAATCTGTGTGTTATGTGTGTACTACGTCACATTCTCACAACAATGGAGAGATCATTTGGTATTTCTAAACTGCATGGAAACCCGGCCAATGTGTAGCTTCAGATTGTTTTGAAAATGATTCCATGCACATTGGATCTGACAGTTTTCAATTACAAAGTGTATTCATTAACCCAACTTTAGTTTTGATCCCAAAATACTTTACACTATTTACTTTATTTGTTTACCATCCAGTTGATTTGCGTTGTCCTTTCACCTTTTCCCGTTTTCTTTAACCAATCCCTCACACTACCCTCCATTTTTGCACGATTCCATGTGATCTAAAATCAGCATTGATGTGCTCCTTGCCCTTTCTATACTGGAGATCAAAATAGTATGGCTGTAAAGACAAGAACCAACGGGTCACCCTCACATTCCCGTTTTTGTTCCGGTACATCCATTTTAAAGGCACATGGTCCGTCACTAAGGTAAACTTCCTACCCCATAGGTAATAATGAGGGGTTTCTATTGCCCACTTAATGGCCATACACTCTTTCTCTACATTGGCATATTTGACTTCCCTAGGCAACAACTTCCTGCTTAAAAACAGGACTGGATTCTCCTCCCCATTCCTTTCCTGTGACAATACCGCCCCCCCCAAACCTACAGCTGAAGCATCACTCTCCAAAATGATAGGTTCTTTAAAATCTGGGCTGACCAACACTAGCTCATTACAAGTGGCTGTTTTAAAATCCTTAAATGCCTTGTCCGCTTCTGTGCTTCAGACAATTTTAGCCCCAGAAATGCCCTTAGCTGTTTTTTATTTGCTGGTTGCTCACAGGCTTGAATTGCATGTATCTTTATGTCTTGGGGTTTTATTTCCCCATTCCCCAATACAAACACCAGATACTTGGTCTCAGGCAGGGCAAACGTCAAGATACTAATCCGCAAAATATGTAACACTGCCCTCACCTGGCGTAAATGGGATTCCCACTCTTCACTTAAAATCACCACATCATGCAGATATGCAGCGGTATATTGCTGATGTGGATGAATGACTTGCATCAAGATTTCAGTTTGTAACACAACTATATATACACACACACACACACACACACACACACACACACACACACACACACACTGTATAGTCTACTGTGTGTCTGCATGCTTGTATATTGAATTAGTCATTTAAGAGATTATATGTAATACTTTGAGGAATGCAGCTGGAACATGTATTAAAAATATTGTGTTGGAATTACATATTGAAAAGATGATAATGATGAACATGCTGTAACAGCAACACATATCATATTGCATTGAAGGCATCTGTGCACCATTGAAAATAAAATGTCTGAGTACATTTTCTCACAATGAATGTTAGTCTAATAAAACGTAACAGAACATATTCCATCTACAGTCTGCATCTGTTTAAAATGTTTTCCTCATACTCAAACAAGTGAAGATTAAGCTGTTTTAATATGTTTCAGTAATTATAGCCACATTGAAAAGGGCTAAAAATAAGTCATGCTTCCAAATTCACAAACAAGTTTGCCATTAAATAACTAAATTGAATCAGACTTGAATCAGCTGTTATTCTTCTATTAAAGTTTACATATATCAAGTTCTGAAGAAAGATACCTAACAGAAGTCTTTCTGTATTTGACAGCTGAGAACACATGTGGTGGTACCCTAAGAGGTTCCAGTGGGATCATTTCAAGCCCCAATTTCCCCAGTGAATATTACAATAGTGCGGACTGTACATGGACCATTCTTGCAGACCCAGGAGACACCATCTCCATCATTTTTACAGACTTCCAGATGGAAGAGAAATACGACTACTTGGAAGTGGAAGGATCTGAACCTCCTACAATATGGTGAGTCAATTCTTCAAAAAAAACTTTTGTATATTAAAACTAGTTATTATGAAGCTGTTATTAGCAGGCAGTACAACCTTTTTGAACACATGTAATGATTACTATTCATTAACACTGATTATAAGTAACTGGTAACTTTTATAGTATTTATTTACCGAAAGTATCTAAACATCACATCAGTCTACAAATGTCATATATATATATATATATATATATATATATATATATATATATATATATATATATATATATATACACACACACAGCTCTGGAAAAAATTAAGAGACCACTGCAAAATTATCAGTTTCTCTGGTTTTACTATTTATAGGTATGTGTTTGGGTAAAATTAACATTTTTGTTTTATTCTATAAACTACTGACAACATTTCCCCCAAATTCCAAATAAAAATATTGTCATTTAGAGCATGTTTTCTTGCAGTGTTGTCAGACCTCGAATAATGCAAAGATAATAAGTTCATATTCATTTTTAAACAACACAATACTAATGTTTTAACTTAGGAAGTGTTCAGAGATCAATATTTGGTGGAATAACCCTGATTTTCAATAACAGCTTTCATGCGTCTTGGCATGCTCTCCACCAGTCTTTCACATTGATGTTGGGTGACTTTATGCCACTCCTGGCGCAAAAATTCAAGTAGCTCAGCTTTGTTTGATGGCTTATGACCATCCATCTTCCTCTTGATCACATTCCAGAGGTTTTCAGTGGGGTTCAGGTCTGGAGATTGGGCTGGCCATGACAGGGTCTTGATCTGGTGGTCCTCCATCCACACCTTGATTGACCTGGCTGTGTGGCATGGAGCATTGACCTGCTGGAAAAACCAATCCTCAGAGTTGGGGAACATTGTCAGAGCAGAAGGAAGCAAGTTTTCTTCCAGGACAACCTTGTACTTGGCTTGATTCATGCGTCCTTCACAAAGACAAATCTGCCCGATTCCAGCCTTGCAGAAGCACCCCCAGATCATCACCGATCCTCCACCACATTTCACGGTGGGTGCGAGACACTGTGGCTTATAGGCCTCTCCAGGTCTCCGTCTAACCATTAGACGACGAGGTGTTGGGCAAAGCTGAAAATTTGACTCATCTGGGGGTGCTTCAGCAGGATATCATGCAGTTATCATTCTTGTCACTGGTCATTTATATATGTTAAATAAAATGTGTGTCTCAGGTCTATTCTCTGGCTTTAAGGATGCACATAATTTAAAATTCAATCCATGCTACAACAGCATTGCTGATCTTTCTGCCTCACAGAAGATGATGCTTCTGTTTGCATACAGCACATGCTCTCCCTGTAGCTCAGTCTGGCCTTTCTTGTTAAATGTATTCCACAATGATGCTGCAATCACAACTAAGATTTGCGATTCTGAGATTCTGAAGCCTTCATAATAACAAATTCTAGCTTATAATAAAAAAGCACACCATGTACAGTAGGATGTACAGGAATATTAATATGTATTTTTCAATGAAAAAAGCAATCACTTTAGAGCACGGTGAGAGAGAGGCCTATTGAATTGATATACAGCTTTTTATATGTATCAAGACAGAAACTATCAAAGAAACTCAGAACTGATTGATGTTTGATTTGTCCTCTCAGTCCTCTCTATTTTACTATCAAACTTGGCATAATTCATGAAAAAAACTTTGAAACGCTTGTTTAATTTCATTATATTGTAATGGCGCGATAGTGCAGTTATAGGTAAGAGATGTGACAGAGCCTAGTTTGAGGGGTATGTTTTCACGACTGTTTCAAAATGGATTGGGATGGCATTTCATATGCTCTGTGTCAATATGACTGATCATTATGTTGCCCAAGTTTGAAAAGCCGTGCAGTAGTTTTTAGTTACAGAAATGCGAAAAAATTCATTTTGACAAATTAGTCAGATATTTTTTTGCACTAAAATAACTGAAAAATGGCTGCGTGTTTAAACACCATATCTGGCAGTTGGATAGTACTCATTCACTAGGAGGGCCTTTTCTTGCATGTTTCTGTACGTGTTGAAATCCCTAGTTATCAGAGTTATATGTGGGAGATACTGTTGTTCATGATTATTAGGCTATTATCTTGTTCATATAATGAAATGGTTGAATTGATTGTATGGAAATGTGCCACTCTCCTCTTAATGACACCGTTTGAATCGATGTATATTTTTAAACAAGGTATAACTATAAATGTAAATACATTAATGAATATATTCATGTTGTTAATACTTAGTCAAATAGCTTGCCTAATATAAACGTAGCAAAAGTATTCATGTTTTAAAAAATGGTAAAAAAAAATGTAATAGCGTAATAATAATAGTTTGTTTTATGTATGAGAAGTCTATGTATATTTGTATAAGGTATCTAAAATGTGGTCTGACTTGGGAATGTTTGTTATAATAGATTTTTTCTTATACAAAAAATAAGAGTTGCAAATAAAAAAATACATAGTATACCAAAAACTTCCTTTAAGATATACAGAGAGGACTACAGTCTAAATAGTGGGATCTATTTTCCATTGCATATAAATATCATGTTTTAAAATCAGCCTTCCAGTGAAAAAAGAATGGGCATTAAACACAAGAAACTACATTATACTTGACGGTAAGATTTGACAATTCCGAAAAAGATTGGAAATTGCCACTGCGCCCTTAACCTGACCCATGTTCTGACAAGGTTTTCCAGCACACACTGCTTACTGGTACAGTAGGTGGGATCACTTCAGACAACATGTGTAGCCCCCAGTAGAAGAGTCACTGTCATAAATGGATAAGAAAGACCTATAAATTTCACGGATTGATTGGTTGGAAAATGCTTGTGTAACATTATTTGTCTCCTTTCAATTATCTCATTACTACAGAACCTCAAAAGGAACATGGTATAAATTAAGAGGCTACTATCTCATGCACACGACTTTCTATCTTGTAAGTCATGCACACGAGATATTATAGTAAGTCATGCGCACAAGATATTGTAGTAAGTCATGAGATAGTAGCCTCCCATGTTAATTTTACACCACGTACTTTACAGGTTCCATACATTACTATGCCACACATGCATCACCTTTCTATTCCAGTATATCATATACATGTTTTTATGTACTTCATAAACAAAACCAAAATCCCCCCAAAAACAAAGAAAAAAGCTTAAATGGTTATGACAGTTGTAAATATTTGTATACTTCGGAAAGTACATAATAAATAACAGATCTCACTCCAGATGTGTTACTATTCCAACTATTCTAATTAAAGACACAACTTGTAATGCTAATTAAAGGTGTCTTTATTTTTGGATAAATACCTTAATATGTATTGCCCAGCTGCATTGGTACCCATGGCCAGCAATCAAAATGACATACTTTTATGTTGTTGGCAAAATAATATGGAATTCAATGTGCATTATTGATATTAACAAATTTAAAGTCAGGAATATATGCCAGACTAGTTAACAGATCAAAGTTAGGTTTGGGAATCAAATGTAACTAAGTAGTGTCATTTTCTATTGTTAATATTGAATTTATATGAAGAAAAGATCACTTCATCATGCATGCCACACTTATCCATATTAAATACTAATTAGGACTGTGATTTTTGAACAGTCACATATTTTAAAGTGTACTTGGAAATTGAAGAATGTTGTACAGTACAATGCTGTCTCTTTAGTGACTTAATGTGACTGTGGCAAGGCTGAGGCGCTTGAGAAATGCTTGTTTTGTGTTTGTTTATTATAAATAGTATTAAATAGTATTATTTAATAATTAATAATTCAGTATAATTATTAGAGAGCTGGACGCTCTGTCTGGGACATCGTACCTGCTGTGTTTGGTTGCGGGAAAAGCAGTTGGTGATTGGCCAGTTGAGGATCCCTAACCAGCAGATGAGTGTGTCCCGGTGGAGCTTCTCATGATAGAAATGCTCAACTGACACATCCTGGGACTGCTGCAATGCCATCAGTTAAACTTTTGTATCAGTCAATCGTAATTGTTCATATAGACCGTTTCATGATTAATTGCTCCAAAGCACTTTATATGATACAAATATTGATACATGTTAAGAGACCGCAGTAAGCAACACAAATGAACAATAAAATGAAAACAGTTATAACACGGTAGGGTTGTGGCTCCCATTTGCTCCATAGTGCCATTACAGTAGTCCTTTTATACTCGTTATACAGTGGAACACAAATAGCACGGTCTTGAAACTGACTTCCCACTATAGCGTTATAAAGGGTGAGCACTGTATGTGTATATATATATATATATATATATATATATATATATATATATATATATATATATATATATAGTTTATGATGTATAAGCTGGCCTGTAAGACATGTTTTTAGTGTAGTTTTAAAAGCAACAACAGTTGGTGCTTGCCCTACAGATCTTGACAGTTCATTCCATGGTTTTGAGCATTTAGGAACATGTGGGGTTAGAAGATCATTTAAATAAGATGGAGCAAGGTCATTTAAAGCTTTATAAGCTAAAAGCAGGGCCTTCAAATCAATTCTAAACCTTACAACAATCCAATGTAAAGCAATATAAAAAAACAGTGTTAAATTGAGAATTGTGGGGGAGAGGGGCAAAATTAATTATTCTGCATTCCATCAATGTTCCCTCCTATTTGTAAAGAATAACTATTACCAGGGTTATCTTTACAATATTTATTTTAGTTAATATTTATTAATCTCAGTAAATCAAAATTACTAAATTCATTTTGAAGAAACAATACTAAAATGAATGAATTATAAATTGTACTAATTAACCAATATATACAGGGGCATGCGCAGGAATATACATTTGAGCGCTACTGGGGGGACACATTAAACAATATGTGTATATGTGTTAATATGGTTATATAAATAGCATTACACTCACTTGCCATTTCAATTAAAGTCCAGACACCGTGAAGATTTTTAACAATAAAACATCTTTCTGCAGTTGCAACTGTAACAGGTAGCGTGGCCAAAAGCAACAGTAGGTTGAATGCATCAGGATACAGAAGTCCCAGGTCATGTTCTTTACAGACCTTCATGAGTTCTGGAACAGCCATTGCATTGTCCAATTCCCGAGCGTTAAAATAGGCGCAATGTGGTGTGCAAATAAATTACTGCATTTCAGGAACTCTGCATTGAAATTCTTGAGCTTCATAAGTGTTTTCCCTTTAGTATATTAACAGTCCACGTTTTCAGTTTTCAAGATAGGACGCGGCTTGGAATATTTCTCTACTTTTCTGATTAAATTGTCTGGTGATCTCACTTATTGCACCATTAAGCTCAGGGGGAAAAAAAAAAAAAAACTATTGACTTTATATTTCTCTTGCAAAGGTTTAAAAAAAATGCAGATTTGTTTCATTAGCACGATTTTCAGCTTTTAAAAAGTACTAATAGAACTAACTTTTTGTCCATTGTTAGGCTGCGCAGAACTTTTAAACAGCTCTCTATGACACTTACTGCACTGGCTAAATCAATGTCTCCCTCTGCAAAAAAAGTGCAAGTATAAAATAGCATAATTTAAAAAAATTTGCTGTTTTTCCACTAATTGTACAACTCCAGCTGGACTCAAACATTAAGTGGACACGAATACACTTATGTCCTTAACTGCAAGTTATGAGGAAATACGTTAGTTTGTGAGTGTTGGTGTGTAAAACACATTGCCCTAAAACATTATTTGTTTATTTCTAAGATATATGTGCCCACACTATAGACAACATTTGAAATTACCTTGGGGCAATATGTTCATCATATAGGAATAACACCTTTAATTACACACTGTAGATACATTTATCATACTTGACTAGAAATAAGTAATTTGCATTGCTCCAAACTTGTATGTATTTTTTCCAAGAGACATTTGTTTATGCAGTATAAAAATTATCAATTGTGGTGGGGCAAGACGCTCTTCACAGCCTTAATTAAAAAGCGGTTTATTGCTGTAACAGGGTGTTCTGTTACTGTGTGGGTATTCACTGAGAGACACAGAGGGTTTGAAGTTGAAAAAGCTGCTCAGTCATCCAGGTTTTGTTTATAGACAGGCAGTTGCAATAATTGGTGGCCGCTACTAGGGTATCAGCAATGATACCCCCAGTGCGGAAGGACATACACACAAGTGTACATAGTAAAAAAACATCAAACTAAACACAGTGGGTAAAACAGCTAAAAACAAAAGTTTACCTTCAAGTGGCTCAGCACTGTTCCCACTAAAAGGGAGGTCCCCCTAAACTAATCCCTATCCTGAATTAAATTCTGGTTAACACACACAGTAATCACAAGTGTTTGTTTGTTTGTTACTTTGTTTGTTCACCCTGCTTCGTACATGCAGTCATGAGGCTTCCCAGCCAATTCACTTCCATCTTGCTGACAAAGAACATCAAAATAGAGTACCCAGAACAAAGGACTGGCTTTCCAGCCCCTTTTTAAAGACAAGTGACTGGCGTTAATTGATAATCAATTACTCAATTCACATCTGGCCACCTGCTGCACACTGGGTTTCACTTTGGCAGGGAGAGAAGTCTAACCTCCCAGCCCTGCAATATCCAGCATAAATTTATTTTCCCCAAACTTTCAAATTCTACAAATTAAACACATTTTTTATTTAAAAAACCAAACAAAAACCACTGTATACATGGGCAGGCCTCAGCCCTGCCACAGTTGCCTAAAGGGAAATGTAGATTCATATTGATCAATCCCATGTAAAACATTCTTAACCCAAACTAGATTCTTTTTCAAACAGATTCTTTAATATCGGTGGGAAAATGAATGTATGTGTTCCAACTGTTCAGGTTTTTCCCCAGACCCAGCTCGGAGTGTAGGTCTAGGACATTTTTAGTTTCTATTTTTTTCTCACATGGTCCTAGGACTCTTCCTTACGACATTGATAAATTGGAAGATAAAATGAAAAGGTTTCTCATCAAGGCCATCGAAAAGAAAGATTAAAAACCTTCAATACTGCAAATTGTAATTCCTTCCTACTCTCTGTTAAAATGTTTTTAAACCCAATGCATGCTGACAGCTTTGAAATCCAGATTTAATGCTGACATAACTGTTGACTTTACTTGACTGGCTGTTATTGATTATGAGCTCATTGCACTCCTGCTGTGCATCTCCAGATAACTGACAAGTGTCAGGGCAATTATAGCTTGGCATGATTAAGAAATTGTGCATGAAATATTTTTACACAGCAATGCAGTTATTGTTGAACACATCATCTCATACACAATAGGTTTTGCAGGATAAAAATGTAACATGATGCGGCATGATTGATAATGGAGAACAGTATATGGTAGGGATGGGCATTTCTGTTTAATTTAATAATCGGTCACACAGAATTTACTAAACGATTAAACAATTACAATATTATACTTTACATCAACATACCACTGGCTAAAAATAATGCTTACATAATATCAAAATGGACATAATACATAACAAACTAAATAACAGTTGTGGTACTATTTGAGAATGCTTCAATATGTAGCTATTTTTATTAACAGTGTAATACAAGTACAGTATGCATAAAACCCAACTAAGCAATTAAAGGCAACATAATGATGTACAAATTATAATGAATCAATAAGTGATGTCTTCATTGGACAACTATAAAATCATTTTACATAAAGTAACATATCATTAGATATAGTACATACTTTCCGGTCCTGTTATATGCTATGCTGCATGAAGCCTTATAAATAATGTAGTACAGAGTAGATGTTAAATGAATGGATGTCATTAATTAAAACTTAAACATGTATTTTTTGTATGTTTGTTTTTATTTAACCTTGTCCTTCAACAGTGCCGATAGTCAATATATCTTTAACGATATAATTCTGTACCGTTAAAGCTGAGACAAGATTCTTTGGCCGACCAAAGCCACTTTGTGTGCACCCTTTCTTGGGTTAACACTCACGGTGCAAAAAAAATACTGTCGGATTAAGTTGCTTTAAATGCTTTTTGGAATGCTATTTTGTACATTGTCAAATACTGCATTACAGTGCTTTGTTTTGTAATAATGTTCACTGATTTTCTTTGTATAGTATATTTGCGGTACTGTAAGTTCCCTTTCAAATACGAAATGTAACCATTACCTAATGGGTGTTTACCTCCTAAAAACCCCGAAACCTGAATAGATATACCAAAGCTGAGCACTTGTGTTTGTGACGCAGTCATGCCCGCCCCCCAAGGACATAATATATCAGAATCATTTAGACCGGTGCGCTTCCTGCCAGGGGCCAGAGTATGCCAAAGAGGCACTCACTGACCGCAGTTTCTGCAAGTTTTGCCCCCTGGGCAGTGGACCTCCTTTCAAGGGGAGCTCCCAGCGTCTGAGAATGTGGCGAATCTCATTTGGGAGAGGTTCGGGAGAGCAGAGATATATCTCTTTGCCTCCCAGGAATTGACCCACTGTCCCCTCTGGTTCTCCATAACAGGCCTTGGCACACTTATGACTGAGGCAACTGTTGAGGCAACTGTTAAATGCCTTCCCACCAATATGTAATACTTTAAAGGATTGTACAAGGTAAACGTCAATTTAAGATGCATCAAGTAGCAAACTCATCACAGGCTACCTAAAGGGATTCATCTTCAGATTAGCTAAGAAGGTTTTTCATCAAGTAGCTGACAGACCACAACAGTCTATAAACATCAAGTACAGTATCAAGTATTAATGAACGTATTCAATAATAATTATTTAATGTTTGTTGTATATAATGTCAAGTAGTATGGATTAAATTAATAAAAATATGATTGCACATACCGGATAACTTTTTTTCTCTTTACATAAATACTAGACAATGCTGTCTAAAAAATAAACCTGTTGACACCTGTTTATAGGTGTCATATGAATCTTTTGCAGTAAAGATTCCCATTGGCACCTTTTCTCGTTCGCATTCATGACATTTGGTATATTCTGTCCATGAATGTATGTTTTTTTTTTTTTTTTTTTTTTTTTTTAATGAAAAGAGAATCAACGTCATTCATGACTTTTCAATGATTTTTTTTTCTCCTTTTGCAAAATGCTTTTTTTTTTTTTTTTTTATACCTGATACAGAGTTCTGTAAGTGAATATAATTGAAATGTTGTCCCATTATGCAAGTTCATAATATCAGGTTTTCTGACCTAGATATTAAATACAATATAGTTTGAAACCAGATGTGTCTTCTCTTATATTAAGATTCAGTGTTTTTTGGGTGTTTATAACTTAAGCTCTTCCATGTAGTTTATAACTAATAAATGTTTATAAAACCCATAAATGAGCATCTGACAAGTATTTATTGTATTACTTATATCTATATTCACAAACCTTTTACTTCAAAGTGTCAATACCAGCCGCATTTTTTTTCTGAAACAAGAAAAGCACCATTCAATAACAAAACTACAAGAATTGTTTATTTGTGTTTTAAGAGTAGCGACTAGCGAATATCATTTTGTTTTGTTGTTCACAATTGCTGTTGTTTCTTAATTAGCAGTAGGTGCCCTGACACACATTGTAATTCCTTTTTCCCAGTGATTGGAACAGTAATTATTCTTTCATGTGTTATATATTGAGTGTAATCTTTGATAGTGACAAGCAGTATTTAGTAAATCATGTGTTGTCAATAGTTTTAGTACACTTTTAGCAAACTGAGTATTTCACAATTAAATATTGTACTGCTTTAATTGAATGACCTTCCACTTGTGGGACCTGTGTTTTGCCCAAAATATAAAATGTGTAAAACAACATTGGTTACAAGAACAAGTAATGATTTTAATTGGGATGTCTGTTCTTAGCTTTCATCATTTTGTAGTTTCTCAGACAAGTTTTAGCTTAAAACCAATACAACTGTAAGGCTAGTTATGGTTTCTTAAAATATTGTATTCCATATGTGACAGAGCAGAGGTCCTGCACACTGAGAAATTGGGGTTTTGTGGTTGCTTTTACAGTCACATGGTGACATGTTTACTTGCTTTATTGCTTTATGGATTAATTTTAGTGTGGAATGTGACCAGGTGGTAATTGGATGATTGATTGTCACTTACCCCTCGCCACACCCTATATAAACTAGCTCTACAATGTTTGTAGGGTGGGCTGTCTGTCTACCTCTGTGTGAGGCCTGGAGGAAGCTTGTGGGGAAAAGATCTGTGGCAAAGGTATTGCTATGCTTGGTTATTAACTTAGCTAGCTTAGCTAGTGTTCCTAAGTGGACTTAGGTTTCGATTTATTCTGTTTTGTAAATGAATAAATGTATAGACACTGTGAATACTTACGAAACTGCCCAGTCCCTGACCACCTTCCGGCGCCTAATCAAAACACACCTCTTCAGACAACACCTGTAAAACTCAATTCTTCCCTTCTGGACTATAAAGCACTCTGCCTTTAATGCACTTTAACTTGAACTTGTATGCTCCCTATTTTACTGTATTTAATCCTGCAATTAACCCAAGCTGTAGTATTTTATATTTCACTTGCACTCCTATCCAACCCTGATGTAACTATCAACACTGTTATCTGCTCTTGAACTGCTTAGATATCAAATTGCACTGTGTTTAGTATTTGCTCTAATTAGGGCTGAAGTCATTGTATTTTGTATCTTGCTCTTAATTGTACTTTAATTATTTATGTATTTTTTGTGTACAACTGTAAGTCGCCCTTGGAAAGGGCTTCTGCTAAAAAATAAATACAGATAATAATAATAATAATAATAATAATAATAATAATAATAATAATAATAATAATAATGACCTCCCTGGCACTGCAACCTCCGCCACTGGGGATTCAAGTTCAGCATCGGCTTCCCTCAAACCCTGTAATCTTTCCTCTAAGTTCAACATCACATCCATTATGGAGAGCTGTGGCATGTAAAACACAACCACCCAGGATGATATTGCTGACCTTCTGAGGAGTAAACTGTACATAAGAACATAAAAAAAGTTTACAAATGAGAGGAGGCCATTTGGCCCATCTTGCACGTTTGCTTGTTAGTAGCTTATTGATACCAGAATCTCATCAAACAGCTTCTTGAAAGATCCTAGGGTGTCAGCTTCAACAACATTACTGGGGAGTTGGTTCCAGACCCTCACAATTCTTTGTGTAAAAAAGTTCCTCCTATTTTCTGTTCTGGGTCGACATTGTCAACACTTTTTAGAAGTTTGAACGTTCAGGTTGCTGCGTAGTCATGAATAGATTCAATTATTTTAGCCTGTCTGCATATGACAAGCCTTTTAAACCCTGAATAATTATTGTTGCTCGTCTTTGCACTCTTTCTAGAGTAGCAATGTCTTTTTTATAGCGAGGTGATCAGAACTGAGCACAATATTCTAGATAAGGTCTTACTAATGCATTATACAGTTTTAACATTACTTCCCTTGATTTAAATTCTACACTTTTCACAGTATATCTAAGCATTTTGTTGGTCTTTTTATAGCTCTCTGGAAATCTAAATAAACCATGTCATATGCTTTACAATTATCCATTGTCGATGTTGCATCCTCAAAAAAATCAAGCAGGTTAGTTAGACACGATCTCCCTTTCCTAAAACCATGCTGACTGACCCCCAGAATTCTGCTGCCATGTAGGTAATTCTCCATTTTGGGTCTTATTATAGCTTCCATAAGTTTACATATAGTAGAAATCAGGCTTATTGGTCTGTAGTTACCTGGATCAGTTTTGTTTCCCTTTTTGTGAATTACTTTTACAATTTTCCAGTCTGTCGGTGCAGCACCTGTCTCAAGAGACTGTTGCATGATTGTGGTTAGTGGTTTGTAAATAACTTTTTTTAATTTCTCTGAGTACTATTAGGAGGATCTCATCTGTTCCAGGGGATTTGTTTATTTTAAGAGCTCCTAGTGCCTTTAACACTTCTGCCTCAGTTATGCTAAAGTTATTTAAAACTGGATAGGAACAGGTTGACATGTGGAGCATGGTGTCTGTATCCTCCTTTGTAAAAACTTGTGAAAAGTAATCATTTAACACTTTGTGGTCCTATGTCGGGCCAGGTCCGACATTACAATTTTCCCTTTCCAGTCCGATGTCGGACCCTGTCTGACATCATCAAAAAGACGTAGAGCACAGGTCTCTACTCATTTTTTTTCTCTGGAAAAAAACAAGAAAACCTTTCAATGGCCAAGTGAGACCGATAGGAGTTGAATGAAACCAAAAAAAAAGGTGCATCTATAGCCCCATGCACTACAGAGATAACACAGACATAACAAAGGGGATAGCTGCTTCTGCATCCAGCGCTCAAAGAATATCACAGACATTTGCAGAGCTTTTTGAGATGTTATAGTAATAAAACAATGACTTGGATCGCATTATTGAGGAGTTTGATGATAAAACGAGTGATCAGGACAGGATTTATCAGTATGCACATCTATAAAGAGGTATGTGAAAAATACAGAGAACAAGGGGTGGTGTTTGGCTGGAGATACAGTACTGAGTGTCCTTTTGCAATTCAGTGCCTTTTAACCGGTTTTACTCTGAAAAAAATATTTTTAACAGCGTGTGTAAAATAAACAGCGGATGTGAAAATAAATTGCACCTGAAGCGTCTGACAAGCGCTGAATAAATGGACCGCAAAGGGTTAAAGGTACAGTTATACCTTTGTTTGGCAGGGGTTGTGGAGTTGAGCAGCAGTGTCAGAAGCCACCGCTTCAGTGGATATCCATTGTCCCCTATCAACCAGCCTCTTAGACTGTCATCCTGCTGAAACACAGCTGCCACCTGTGAATTAGCGAGGATAAACGAGGCATGAGCAGAACCAGGATGGTTTGCATGCACACTTGTGATGTAGTTGTTGGCATCACACAGTTCTTGTACATTGACAGAATAGGTCCCCTTACGATTTATATTGGGTTGGTGCATGTAGCTGCACATGTCTGCAATAGATGGCTCCCAGGACACCAGGAAACCCATACATCCCAAGAAAACACTGCTTTGTATTTTGTTGAAGCTCGTGAGAGACAGGGTAATGGGTTAATTCTCCTGCACGCTTTACTAAAGCTGCAGGTACATTTTGCACTGCACAGCCAACTGCAGTATACTGTAATGCCATAAATATTTGTGAGCCTTTTATTATTGTTTTTGTTTCTCATATGAAAAAAAGCAAACATTTATGGCACAAAATCAAATTCCACTAACTATACTTTGTATTTTGCAATAGGTAGCCAACATTTCTGGAGAAAAACATGGTTTATGGGTGTGATTTGCAAAATATTTTTGTCACAAATATTTATGGCTTTACAGTAACCCACAGTACATTGGACCGAGCCAGTGGCATAAAATGTTAGTACAGTGAGTACCCTTAGTGCTACAGGCAAACAGTGTGCTCACTCATGTCTCCTTCCAGGACAGCCTGAAGCAGTTGGCAGATGTCAGTGATTGTTTGTGTGTTGAGGCAAAATTGCTACATACATTGTGTGTCAGACAGGCTCAGAAAAGACAGATGACTTCTAAATATTTGCAGATGTCTGTCTTTTCCTCCTCCTCTCTCTTTGTCTGGCCATGTAGAAATCCAGTGCGCAGTACTTCCCTTTCCTGGTGTCTCTTAACAGCATCACCTGCAGTCTGTAAATAGCCCTCTACTTTAGTTACATACTCAGATACATATTGGTATTTTTCATGCTGTGGAGTTCCCAGCAACACATCCACTGGCAGGGTTATTTCTCTACCAAACAAGACTAAAGCAGTAAAACCAGTGGACTGGACACTGCTCTGATAAGTCATTAGCACATAAGGGAGGAGTTTGTCCCAGTTGCTTTGGTTAGCTTCAACAAATATAGAAAGCATGCCAATTAAGGTTCAATTGAACCTCTCCACAAGCCCATCGGACTGTGGATTATACAGGGTTGTTCGTGTTTTGTTAATCTGGAGGAGACCACACAGCTCTCTAAACAGAGACAATTCAAAAGTTTGACCCTGGTCAGTGTGGATGGTTCTAGGTGCTCCAAAGCGGCAAATAAGCTCCTCTACCAACACTCGAGCAACAGTTTTGGCTTGATTTGGGAGTGAGAAATCCTCAGTGCACCTTGTGAAATAATCAAAGATTGCCAATACATACTTGTTTCTCAGAGGAGTTAAAGGGAGGGGTGCCACTATATCAATACCAATGTGCTCTTTTGGGTAAGTAGACTGAGATGGTGAAAGAGGCACCCTGGGTGCAGGCCCTGTATCTTTCCGGGGAGCACATACCTCATATGTGTGACATCAGTGCTTAACAGATTAGTGCCACTCAGGCCAATAGAACCTTAATTTTACCTTTTCTGTTAATTTCTCAATACCTAGGTGCCCACCGACATTGTTGTTGTGCAGAGAGTACAACATCTGAGGCACTAAGGACAGTGGTACAACAACCCAGTAATTAGACTCTGCATCAAAGTGATGTTTGTACATCAGCAACCCATCTTTCTTTTTTAACTTTTCCCACTTTTCTTTGTGTGGTCTGTAGACAAAATCCTCCCTTACTTGCTCTGGAATTAGCTTACTCTCAGACCTCCACTTTTTCAATTTGGAGATAATCAGATTTTTGTTCTGTTCTAACACTAGCGGTAAAGATATACCTGAATATGTTTGCTCTGAGTGCAAAGCTGTCACTGTATTTGCAGTTCCAGCGCTTTCAACAATGAGGAGGGTTCTCCAGCAGTATGACCGGGGAGTTGAGACATGGCATCTGCATTAACATGACATTTACCTGGATGGTGTACAATCTTGTAGTCAAGTTGTGAGAGCTGTTCAAGCCAACAATACAGTTGGCCTTCAAGCGAACGGAAACTGTGCAACCATTTGAGGAACCCGTGGTCAGTACTCAGAGTACGTAATGTCTAAACTGTTGAGTAAAACTGACAACCACCAGTAATTCTTTTTTTGTTGCATATTTGCATTCCTGTTTAGTCAGTGTGCGGCTGGTGTATGCCACCACTCTCTCCCCCCTTCATAATGCAGAGGCATCTGTATCTAGCATGAAGGCTCTTTGGGAATCTGGGAAACTAGCACATGAGAGGACATCAACTTAGACTTCAATTCAAGAAAGCTATCCTGACAAGACAGTCCACTGAAACTTTATGTCCTTATCTATGTAGATTCAGAGTGGGTCCGAACATGCGACCTAAGGCTCTACACAGAGAATAAGTCTTTGAACTTTGACAATCAGGAGAAGTGGTTCTGAGGGGAAATGGTGAGGTCTGAAATGAAATGAGAGCTAAACTGCTCTGAAGAAAGGTTCTGAAGTCATGGGAGCACAATTGCTCAAATTCACGGAAGGCAAGGAAGAACCACTGTTCTGAAGAATGGCTAAAATCATCTTTTGAAGAGAGCCGTAGCTGTTTGCCCTATGAGAGACTGAAACAGTAAATGGGACACTGCCCTGATCTGAAAGTGGGTCTTGGTTTCCATGAAAATTAATTGAGGCATAACCAGCAGCTGGGCCTAAGGTCATGTACTAGCCATACAGAAGAATGGCAATGGGAACACTTCTACGATCTACATAAATTTTCATTTACAACACATTATCTGAAGTAAGTTACATCTGGACAACACTACTTTTTCCAGTTGGAACACTCCTGACAAGTCAAAGATAATGCTGTAAGACTTGGAAATGCTGATCTTCATTTGAAAAGAACTAATAGTTTATTGTGAGCCGACGCAATACAATGCGTACTTCAAGCAAAGTACCGTCTTCTTTCATTGGAATTTCACATACAGAGAGGGAAGCTGCAGTGTTAATCACAAAGATTGACTTCTTTGTTGAAAATTGATAAGTATTCAGCAATATAAATACTTTATTACTCAAGTAATTAACTGTACATTAGCAAATGCTGTCAAGTTAGTAGATAAGCTGTTCTAGGAATAGAATTTAACCTCCAGTTTTAAAGTGTGTAAGAAATGTATTTTGTTTGTTGAAATGTGCTCAAAGGAGTTGCCTCATAAATGCAGACAATTTGATCATTGCCCCATTTCTGATTTAATTTGAATATATAATCAATTGAGGTTGATAACATATTATTAGTTTGGTAGATCACATCTAAACTAAATAAATGAACATCGTAAAACTAATTTGCTAAATTAGGTACTGGAATGTTGGATTCCGTTCTGAATGGGAACTTGAATTAATTCTTGTGCATTTTGATATGAAACGTGATCAGCCATAATTAATATTAGTATATTAACCATGTATGCTAAAAATGTTATGGTCGTTGTAATCATTTGACTATGAAATCGATGAACTGTATACTATTCATGCATCTCTCTAACCAACAGCCTTTACTTTCTGTAATATTTGATTAGTTGTGCAGTCCTTTTTATTCTTAAATAAACTACTGTTTTATATTTCTGACACATTGTATAAATGTCGGTTATTGTCAAGGTAATCCAAGTTCTACATGATCCAGAACTTAAATATGGTATGTCTCATTTCTTACATTTTGACATCCCTGAGTGGGCGACTAGAGAATAATTTATATTTAAATAAATTGTATATCTAATTCACTACATCTACTAACCAGTGTACGGGTTCAGCAATGCTTGTAAATCATGGGATGAAACATCTGTAATATGAGGCCAGCCCCAGAAAGCTACGTACTTCAGTAACACTCTGAGGTGCAGGCCACATTCTTATTGCTTCTATTTTTGCTGAGTCAGTAGAGATGCCCTCTGCTGAGATTATGTGACCTAAATAAGGTACCTGAGATTTGAAAAGGTGGCATTTAATAGGCTTAACTTTTAACCCTGCTTCTAAAAGTTTGCGGAAGACACCTTCCAACCGACTTAGGTGTTCTTGGAAGGTGCGGCCGAAGACAATTATGTCATCCAGATAAACCAGACAAGTGGTCCACTGGAGGTCAGCCAGCACCAGCTCCATCAGCCGTTGGAAGGTGCCTGGAGCAATGCAAAGCCCAAAGGGCATTACATTAAACTCATAAAGCCCTTTTCTAGTGAGAAATGCAGTTTTTGTCCGATCAGTGGGTTCCATCTCAACCTGTCAGTAGCCACTAGCAAGGTCAAGGGTGGAGAACCACTGGGCTTGACCTAGTGTGTCAAGAGCGTCATCTATCCGTGATAGTGGATAGGCGTCTTTTAACAGTATTATCATTTAGCCTGCGGTAGTCAACACAAAAACCTAGACTTTGGTCTTTCTTTTTAGCGAGCACAGCTAGAGCTGCCCAAGGGCTGACTGGTGGCCAATTACCTCCTTTTGTTCCATCTCTATAAGGTGTCTGTCAAACAGCCTGTTGGTGTATAGGCACTCTTCTCAGGCCTTTTGGATTGGGCGGGTTGTACCCGTGTCAGTGTTGTGGTATATGACTTTTCTCTTGCCCAAATCAAAACTCCTATACTGAATATCCCTGAATGCCTATACAACAGTTTTTTTTTACTGCCTTTAACTGGGGGGTAGGGCGTGCATAAGTGCCTCCTCCATCCAAACCACCTGAGCATCTATTTGGCACTCTAGCTTGTGTAGCTTAACATCACCTGTATCCTTAACATGGCCCAGCTTCCCTTTAACAATGTCTGGAGATGATATGAACTGACCTAATGCAGTACCACTTTTAAGTATCTGGGGTTCAGATGTTAAATTAGCTAGGCAAACCATAACCTGACCTCCTTTCGTATTTCCTAGAGAAAGTGTCATTAAGAGATTGTGCCGATCAGAAAAGTAGTCACTTGGTTCAGTGAGCCCCTCTATCCCTTTACTGTTAGCAGTCTCTTCTACTTTGCCAGCTAGCATTATTTCAGTTTGTGATGGAATAGTGATATTGTCCGACAGCACCACTCTACATACATCTGTACAATCACCTTGCAGGATGACAGGTATTTTCTTTCCGAGAATTGTACATGTTTTGTCACGTAAGTCTAACACAACCCCATACTTGATTAGGAAATCTGTCCCCAATAAATGGCCGTAGCCTGCATTTCTTGCAACTATTAGCTCCCACACTAGTTTCAAATTTTCAATTTCTATTATGGTTTGTCAACCTCATAGTACATTTAACTGTTGCCCATTTGCCACTCTTACCAGCCCTGAATAAGGTTGTAACCCTCCTGCACCTCCCCAGTGGCTTCCCTCCACATCTTTTCAGAAGCTACAGACACCTCAGCCCCTGAGTCTACAAGAATTTCACAAGGAACCTCTCCAATTTCTCCAGAAATGTACATGCATTTGTATACAATTACCAGGCCATGGTTAATGTCGAACCCTGACAATCCAGAAATTGCACCCAGACCACAGGTATAATGTTTAGGGCAGTACAGTGGTAAATCTGCATCTATACATTCAAGGTCAAAATAGCAACAACTCTTTATTGGAACTATATTATCTTTCTGGTTTTATAGATCATACTAGACAAAGAGAAAGAGATGTGATACCTTTTATTGGACTAACTAAACAATAATTACTCACAAGCTTTCAAGACCTCAAAGGTCTCTCTAGGTGAAAGTAGGAAAGAGAGATTGATGTTTTCCTTCTCTTTGTATATCATCTCTGGACTAATACGGCTACCATTTCATCTATCATAGATCATACTGAAAGTCAGACAGACACTATATAAGCCATTGACACTTGGTATGCATAATGTTACTGCTGTAGCTGAACAGATCCATAAATGCTGGCAGGGTTTGCATTGAAAAATTTAAATAAGTCTCACCTTTCTCTTGTGCTATTTTGGTAGTACCTTTGGGGTAATTTGGTTTTCCATGTATTTTCTTAAAGTAATGGAAACAAAACAAAAACCCAGACATTGTGTTTCACAAATACAAAAAAACAAATACCAACAGTCCATAAGAAACTACTGTGTATTATTTGCTAAACACTTTTTGACTGCATATACGTTTTCCTATAGAACCGTAGGTTCGGCAATTCAGATCCTTATGGCAGTCTACAAACTGAGCTAAAATCCAGCACTTTAGGTTATGTGTATAGAAATGATACAATCAAAATGTTTAGTACAGTACTTTTACAAAATACTGGTAGTAAATCTACAATAGGATACCCTACTCGCCCACATTTTCCACTACATAATATTCCAATAATAATAATAATAATAATAATAATAATAATAGATACCCGAATCTGAATTCCGCAGGGACAGTGCAATGCTCTCGCCAGTAGAGTATGGTTATAGTTGTTGTTGATGTTGTTGTTGGGGATCCAGTCGTCTGTATAATTTTAATAAATTTATCAGTCATTGCTTATCCACCGGCCACTTTTGTAACTTTCTGGAACTTCATTATGTAAGTTTCACCAAGCTGATGTTATGCCCTGTATTTGTCTTTTTTGTGGCGCCAACTGTTTTTTTCACTGCCACCAATTCCCAGCTATAATTATTTAATACATGTCAGGGGGTTGTCATTGGTAGGTAACCATTACAGATGCTACTTAAGGTTAAAGTACAATTGCATCTTATGGAACAGAAAAGTCTAGTCTTAAAGCTCAGCTGTCCGATGACCAAGCATGAAGATAACAAAAGTGAAAAGGATGAAATATATATATATATATATTATATATATATATATATATATATATATATATATATATATATATTTATATGTGTCAGCATTTTTCATTTGTGGTAGCTTCAGTATTTTTATAACCTTGCTTATAAAACAACTAAACTGTATAGCACTATAATTTTGTGAGTCAAATTGAATTAAAAAAATAAAAATAATACACTGAATGAAGGAATGTGCAAACCCCATTATGTTTTCCTATTTGGCCAAAGAAGCTTGCCAGGGCTACTTCCAGCAGGTCTAATGTTAATAAAGAATTGCTTTGGGGTGCTCCCGAGTGGCGCATCTGGTGAAGGCACTACAGCCCGGAGGTCTCAGGTTCAAGTCCAGGCTATTCCACTACCGGCCATGGACGGGTTCCCAGTGGGCGTTGCACAATTGGCTGAGCGCCGCCCGTTTGGGGAGGGCTTAGGTCGGCCGGGGTGTCCTTGGCTCACCTGTAGACTGGCCGGGCGACTGCAGGCCTGCCTTTAAGCTGCCCATAGCTGCATGGTCCCCCAACACTGTAGCTCTGAGATGACTGCATGGCGAGAGTGAAAAGAAGCGGACGGATGACAGCACACGTTTTGAAGGATGCGTGTGTGTCCGTCTTCGTCTTTCCCCCGAGTCAGCGCGGGGGTGACAGCAGTGAGACGGGTTGAAATAAGAAAAGAATTGGGCTTTCCAAATTGGGGAGAAAAATGAGAAAAAAGAATTGCCGATTCCAAACATGTATAAAGTTGCATGAGGTTACGTCTTAAACAAGATCTTCACTGCTAAAGTCTCACGAACATCAGGTATGGCTTCCGGACATCTTTTCATGCAAAAAAAAAAAAAAAAAAAAAAAAGTTTCTAGTCAATTTATGTGGCTTTTTAGCACGAGAAGACGATTTGCCTACCCTTTTTAGCCTTTTTGGCCGCACACTTCCATAGCATTATGAATGTGTGTGTGTGTGTGTGTGTGCTACGTCAGGTTCTCACGACAATGGAGGGAATATTTTGAGTTTCTAAATTGCATGGAAACCCCTTTGTTTGTCCTAATAACTCCAGATTATACAAGACATAGTAAAAAAGGAGTCAGTACTAAGAATAAGATATGACAAGGTACTAAGAATAAGATATTAAAAAAGCAGTAGGTTACCAGTCTTTAAATCATAACTTAATATTATATTGTAATTTTTTGTATTGAAGAGCATAATTTGTATTGTTTCTATCAATGTTATATTTGATCAATTGTTAAACATAATATTTACTAAATTGCATTTTTGGTATCACAACATATGAATTAATTACTTATAATTGCCAGATCATTTATCCTAACCCAGCCACTCCAGAAAAAAAGCAGTAAAATTATTTTGAATTAAATTGTTGTGTTATTGTTGTTACCTTAAAGTGTGTCTTGGTTCAGAAACCTCCTTGTGAATGTCACATAAATCTACAAGGCTTAAATCGTTACTCTGGTTTTCATCAATCAATCAATCAATCAATAAATCTTTATTTTATATAGCGCCTTTCATAGTGGACCACCATCACAAAGCGTTTTACAAGATGCAGTAACAACAAGAAAATCCATAATACTTTTAATACAGAGAAATGTAAAAAAAAAATAAAATAAAAAAAAGTAAAAAAAACAATGCATAATACATTAAATACAGTGGAAAGTGCATAATACATGATAGTAACATAATATCTGAAATAGTAGCAGCAACACAGCAGCTAGTAGCAGATATCATGCTTAAAGAGCATGGAAAGCAAGAGGGAACAGGTGGGTCTTGAGAGTTGATTTAAAGCGAGTGGCGGTGGGAGCATCACACACCAAAGCTGGGAGAGAGTTTCAAAGAGTCGTAGCCATGAAGCTAAATGATTTTTTTAAATTGTGAAGTGAGAATTAGAGATAAATAAACATTCATTTATTAATCCTAATAAGCATGTATCATTGTGAAAAAATAATTATTTTAGAGCAATGAGATTGAGGCATATCCGTAACACATCAGAAAAATTAAGCACACGTCCAAGGTTTTTAAATAATTCGCAGCCAACTTGTTTCCCTTTATTTGCTTAGGTTATGCTCATACAGTTCTCTTGTTAATGGAATCACTGACTCCTATGAACGGATGCCACCTATAATACTACTGTACTGTACCACAGATGTTTGCTTTCCAGGCACAAATGCTAAAAGCTGTGAGAGCTTAAAGGGCTGTGAAATGGATCACTGGTTTGCAGTCAGATGTATTGAGAACAGCAGGCGGTTAACAACCATAGCCTCACAACAGTGTCTCAAAACAGTTTATTTTTATTCTAGGGCTTGCTTTTAATTTGGAAACCAAAAAGGAAACCAAGTGTGTCTGCTTCAGAACACCCTACACATGTAGAGTTCCTTTTAGGTGAGATGTCAATATTCAAACATTTCATTTTTTTTCAAAAAGAAATACATACTATTTGTAAGAACAATATCCCATTGCTTCTCTTATGGTTTATCTTTATTAAACAAATACATAAGGGTTTCATACATTTGTAATACATATTGTGTATTTATTAATCATTTCATTCACTTGTTAGCAATGCATGGTTCAGGAGGCTGAGTGACAGACTTAATTAACTGGAACCCCTATTTGTATATTTATATAAAAGTTGTCTGTTTTTTGCTGCTTCCGTCTGCCCTACTGGGGGAAGGCAAAGATTGCCAGCCAGTTTTGATATCCCGAGCCAAACCCTAATACACTCCACTCTCTCAGGAGGCATTGCCCCAGCCTATTGAAGAATGATATACATTTTTAGGTAAAAGAAAACTTCTCAAACCTAATAAAAGTTCAGATGTATTGGATTAAAGTGTATAATAGCTTGTGTCCAACAGATTGAAATTAAACTATTGTATTAGCTGCACTTAATTAAAACTAACCAAGCTTAGCAAGTTGATATATTTCTGTAAATATAAAGCATATATTGATTGTTTTCAAACTTTGAAAGAACTGCAATAAATGAGGACTGCAAATGCTACTTCTAAGCAATTAAACATTTAGCAAATTGATTTTTACTTCATTTTCAATACTTTGGTTGAAGTCTGTTTTCTTCACTATGGGTTTGAGGCATTTAATCATTTGTGCAAGATGTCAAGAAAGGATAGAGGCAATACAAGACTGACACTGATGTCTACCAACAACGAACATTTGCAGAAATTGCATTTACACAAATATGGAAAACTGAAGATCAGAGGTCAAACAAGATTTGATGATAAAGGACCATCGACTTCCCAGAAAAGGAATGCAGTTAAAAAGGTTGCATGGCCCGGGGAGGGGGGAGGAGAGACTTTCAGATCATTTTGGGAAAGGTGTATTTAGTCTTTATAAGATTGGTTAGCCAAAATGATTTAGTGCAGCAGCTGAGTTTCTCCTCTAGAATTTCTTGCTACCCAGAATTACAGCAAGCCTCCAATTAACACACAACTTCTGCATGATCCAAACTGTCTTGTACTGAGTGCAAACAATTCTAACTGCCAATTAATAAAGGCTAGCTGAATCTGTATCAATCAACAGATATTGCCAAGAGGAAGCTCCTGGTAGCATGAAAATGATTCAAAATATAATGATGACAATATTTTTTGGGGAAGGGTGTGGGAGACCAACTACTGCATATATCTGGACAACACCATCCACTAGGGATTGCTTGCTCTAATAGGCAAAGTGTTTATGTGGAAGCCTTTTTGTTTAGATCAAAGCATTTACTGTGAAATATTCTCAGCACAGAACATCTTATTAATTCATGCAATAGACATTTACGTTTGCATTGCATCTGTTTGTATATTGGGGAACAGGACAATGCTACGCAATCACAATGGACCTACTCAATATCATTGTAAGTATATATACTGTCAAATCTCATTAAAACAAACTTGGATTAAACACATATCCTGATACTATGAATTTGCTACATGGTCCCAACCCAAATTTAAAAAATTGGTGCTCACACTCCAATGCCATTTCCATGAAGTGGCACAAAAAATGTACTAGAAAAAAGAAAGATGTTGCTGCAGGTTTCAGCATTCCTGCGAACAATGTATCAACCATTCTGAAAAACCAAGATAATAATACAGTCCTATAAATAGCAAATGGTGGATGTAAGTCATCAGCATTTCCGATTTGCTCATTACCCTGATGTTGAGGACACTGTGCTTTTGTGGTTTAAAAATACCTGTGCTCATAAGGGGATATGCAGGTCATTTGCAATGTCCAGTCTATTGTTTAAAAGTTAACTTTCATCCATATTTTCAATACAATGCACAGCACTTTTACATTTGTAATACTTTTCATTGTCCTGTTATTGGAGTTTGAGTTTAGTGTTACTGTAACTTCAAGACTCCTGACAATTACAAATTACTGATGGTTTTGACTCTGTGTGTGTTTATATATATATATATATATATATATATATATATATAATATATATATATATATATATATATATCTAAGAAAACAGACTTTTCCCATTGTAAAGAATAAAGGAACTTTGCTTAAAAAACACCATTTTGGCACCGCTAGCAATTTGTTCAAAACTGATACAATACTGTTTTGTAACCTGATAACTCATCAGCATCAGACTTGTCATCACAAGTGTGTCTTGAGGCACACGATTAGTTTATTCAGTCTTTCCTGAACCGCCTCCATATCATTTCCTTGTTTTGTATTCTGATTTCCATGAGTGCACCTAATCGCTACAAAAGGCATGTAAACAAATGGCATTATTCTGTTAATTTCATATGTTGATGCAAGTGCATCATGACAAGTAATACATATTTATTTATTGATTCATATTGTGTCTGGTGGTCAACTTCGTCTTATAGAACACTTTGGCTAAGAAAACCTTTTGCTTGCTTTCTGAGGGGTGTTCTCTTAGCCGGAGACTTGCACTGACCCTTATATTAAATATTTCTCCTTTGCTGTTTTGTGTTTACATTGGCTTTGGTATGCCATTTTGTAGTACCTGTTGGGCAATTTGGGTTTACATGTAGTTTTCTTTTAGGGACAGACTCCTTTAAAATTTAAGTTACCTTATACATGTTAAAATATTGGATGCTATAATTAAATGTTCCTGTCTGAGTTTTAATTTGGTCTGCACGATGACATCCATCGTGCAGCTTTCTAAACTGGGTTTACAAGGTTATGTTAATGAAACTGGAGTCTACTTTGTTTGGCCACCAATTTTTTTTTTCATAAAAAAGTGAGGGAAACAAAACAAAAACCCAGACCTACACAAAGAAAATACCAATATTCCTTAAGAGAGCGCCTTATTTGCTAAACATGTTTTTGACTACATATGTATTTACTATTCACATACAGTACTTGCAAGTTCACATACAGTACTTAGCCATGCACCCTGCACGCTTTTACTTTGGACGTTTACCAGTAAATCTCAAGAAT
Source organism: Polyodon spathula (assembly GCF_017654505.1). Lineage (NCBI taxonomy): Eukaryota > Metazoa > Chordata > Actinopteri > Acipenseriformes > Polyodontidae > Polyodon > Polyodon spathula. The sequence continues at coordinate 78,818,284 of NC_054537.1, forward strand.
AAGCAAGTGCCTTTGGTTAATAACCGAATGTCTTGTTTTGTCCATTGTAAAGGCTTCATGAGTCCTGTGTAACTCCAAGTGTCAAAAAAATACCATGCTGCAATAAGTAAGTAAATATTCACTGTCTATGTAAATGGTTTAATTTGCATTTAACTGAATTCTATGTTCAACGTATTTGGTGTACAGTAGCCTTCAACACAATTGTGAATGCTTTTATACACAAGTGTAGCACAATGTTGGTTGCTCTACATAAGTGGATCCCAGTATTGTCCAGTACCATGCTGAATTACACCGTGCAAATTTGATACCATCCCATCCCATCCCTAATTCAGTGCGTCCAAGACAGTCCAGGAGCGTGACAAAGTTGGTCACTAGAAGGGAAGAAGGTAAATCGACATGGGGGTTGAAATCACCTAGGGGTATAATTTTGTCAGCTAAAGTGCAGATTAGGGAAAAGAATTATGAGAACTCAGCAATAAAAGCAGAGTTATTCTTTGGTGGATGATAGATAACAGCAAGGGTGAGGGACATGGTAGAGAGTGAGATGCTGAAACGAATAGAAGGCTGTCAGAGAGAGTTGAGGCAGCAAGCACAGAGTTAGCAATAACAGCAGTGCCCCCACCTCTACCAGTGAGGCGTAGCTTGTCAAAAAGTGAGTAGCCAATTGGGGTGGATACATGTAGTGAGTACTTGTCATTTACAGAGCGCAAGGTTTCTGATCGACAGAGAATATCAAGATCAGTATCAGTTATAAGTTAATTGAGAGAAAGAGATTTGTTAGTTAAAGAACGTCAATTTAGGAAGGAGAATTTACGGCTTGTAGCAGGCAGTAAAGGGGGAGAGGGAGTTAGTCGCAGTATCTGGAGCAAGTACTTACCAGTGTTCATTCTAGGAGGGGAGAAAGAGTGAGCATGCTTTGTCCAGGGGATCCAGACGTTTGGTGTCTGAGGAGGAATGAGGGATCTAGTAGCCATTGGGAGAGGTTTGGAAAAAGTCCTAGTTCCAAGAATCTGAAATAGCTAGTCAGAATCAGGAAAGCAGACAAAAATATTTTGATTGAGGACAATAGTACATTGCCTCTGTGTCTAAGACAATGTATTGGGCCAATTAGGAGAAAATACTTTTCTGCAAATTAACACCCCAAATTCCCAGCACAAATTAGAGGCAGTAATCATTGTGGATTGAGGAATAGTCATTTGTTCATCCTGAATAGTTTGTCATGTTGAATTGGTCCATGGTCATCTAAATACAAAGCTGTATCACAGCTGTCATTCGAATATTGACAATAAGTCCCCCGTTGCTTTGGCCCTTGTCAGTGAAGTATCCAGTAAGCAGTAAAGTAAATTGACCTCACACAATTCAGAATTGAGAACTGAATCAACGTTGGGTAGAATCAGGAGCATAATTAAGTTGGAATTTGACTATCCTGGCTCATGGAATGTACAATGTGAAAGTTACTGTAAATAATAATAATAACTTTAATTTATTGTTTATTTAATTTATTATAAACTTTTGTTTATTCACAACTAGGTGTCTCAAGGTGCTGTACAAAACAACACAAATCAAAATTACAAAAAAAAGCAACGAATAACCATTTAAATTCTTTAAATACATTGATAAATACAATAAAATGGGTAAATATAAAGAAAATCATCATCATAAGTACAATATATTATAATAAACACTGCAGACTAGTAAAATCAAAGTGTTAAGAAAATACAGCGGAGTACATCTTAAGGATATTTTTAAATTTGGCTACTATTGTGGATTCTCTAATAAAAGTTGGTAGTGAGTTCCAAAGAAAAGGAGAAACACAGCTAAAACGACGCCCTCCAAATGTAGCACGTTTTGGAACCATGCGTTATAACAGTACAGAGTTAGAGAGTCTAAGCTGCCTCCCAGGGCTGTAAGGGCTAAGAAGGTCCATTAATAACTAGGACCCTGACCGTGCAAAGCCTTGTAGGTCAACAATAATATTTTAAAGGAAATACTGGACTGGATAGGAAGCTAACGCAAACGCTTAAGGACCAGAGTAATGTGCTCTGTCCGCTTGGTACTGCTAAGAACCTTTGCTGCTGCATTTTGATCATAAATGATCTTGAGTGGCTAATTGTTCACCCTAGATCAGTGGTCCTCAAAGACGGGCATAAATTGATCTTACTTGACTGTTTGCAGGCATGCTGGCTATTGCATAGGTTCTTATCTTTATATACTATATATATATATATATATATATATATATATATATATATATATATATATATATATATATATATATATATATATATATATTTAATGGGGTTATTCTTGGCTTACTCTGATAAGGCTAAGTCTCACGTAGTAATTGTGCATGCTGCGCTTATTCTTTAAATAATTTATATAAAATACGCAATGCAAATATTTTTTAAAAAGCATGTTTACACAGATAACCATGAATAAACTCAAATTAAAAAAGTGTAGATAGCGTCTCGCTTTGTTTCAATTTGACAAATTTGTCAACAATACTTTGTTCATTCAATTATTCAGAGAAAGTGGATTCATAACTAAATATACTACTGTTTCCCTTGTCTGGTGAAATAAAAAAAAATATATAGATTAGATAGAAAAATTAATTCTAAATACTGAAATGTATTTTTTTCTAACAGTCAGCGAAATTTAGTGCTTACTAACATATTAACACCCCACATATTAACACCCGCCTCTGCTCATGAATGATTGGACAGCTGTCAGATCTTTCACTTTCCCTTTGGCTACTCACTCGCCTTCAATTTTCACGCAGAATACAGTGAACGGCCTCTGCTTGCTTATGATTGGATAGCTGCGTAAAACTTGCAGATATTTGACTCATTATTGGTTAAACTTACTGTCAGTATCTCACCTGAAACAGACACAGTTTATGTCCCACTCAGCTAACTTATGATTGGGCTACTGCAGAGATAATGTAGATATTCAATTGGTTGATCGTATCGCAAAAGCCATTCAGGGAAAAAAAAAAAGAATTTTCCTGCAGGCGCCACTTTGAGGACCACTGCCCTAGATAATTTGCAATTTCTCCAGCAAGGAAGTAGCATTACCAGGAACAGAAGAGTGTTCAGGGTAAACAGTACTGTATGTTTCATAACACAAAAAATTCAAGAAAGAGATGTTAGCAAATTGTTAGCAACAAATCACAGAAGCATAACATATTTGCACAAAATATTGCACTGTACACTCTATTTTAAACCTGTTCTAGTCAGATATTATTTTGTAATCTCAGTAATTAATGTATTTGTGTTTAACTTACTTAAATAAAGTGCCCATCAATAGTGATCTCCTTTCAGCCCAAAAGACAAAAATATTGGCAGGATCTAATGTGAAGTGCTGGAGATTAAAGAGCAATATGAGGGTACCACTTACCGGTAGATTGCAGCATTACAACTTGCCAGAGGAACAATTGTGGGATCCTACCACCATTAAAAACTGCAAAAACTTCAACAGGGAACAGTCAAAAACTATAGGAGCGATTGGAAATAAATACTGTACCAGCACAAAGATGGTTGCTTGTGTGGGTAGAACTGATGATGGTCAATATTTGACCGAAATGTCTGCACTTTGCACTTTTTGCACAGTATGCACATTGTGTTATAGCCTGCCATTAATAAATACAGCCTGCTGTTTTTCATTGAATTTAGCATTGGTATGCTTTTTTTTTTTTCGCTCAGTGTGCGGATCTCTTATGTGGCATGTTATCTGTGTGAACCAAAAAAAATATTGCCTCAAAAAAAATCTTATACTCAGTGACTGAAATGTCAGGTTTTCCACAGATAAACAAATGTGATCATTTCAAAATAGTGCTGTATTACTGCTACGTGAACTGTTCAGTTTTGAACCTGTACCAAATGTATTGGTGACTCCTGGTCTAAAGAACACCACAAATATAACATATTTTAAATAATAACATTACAAATCATAGTACAAATACAATAAAGCCAAACAATGCATACATTTTGAAGGTCATCAGTAGAAAGGATTCTGTTTATCTACAACTTAGAGATAACACAAGTAAAAGTGCATGAGCTTGCTTTGGCCCGCAATGGAGGCTAGTGAGCAGTATAGTTCCAATGCTTATCCAGTTCTTGTTTTGTCTTGTTGAGGCTTCAAACTACAGCTATGGCCAAAAGGTTCGCTTCACCCTATAGAATTAACAAATTTTGCTTCATAAAGTGGAATGAAACCTGCTGAATAATGGTATGTTAACATATTGAATTACATGCCGCTTTGCAGTGTTAGTGTTAGATAATCTAACATGAAATACTGTAGTACTATTATGGCTTCCTGTAGACTTTTGCAATTTAATTTTGTAGTTTCTTTGATTACATATAGTGTTTTTTTTGTTTTTTTTTTGTTTTTTTTTTAATCATTTCAATCCTAAAATTCTAAGCGATGCAAAACTTTTGGCCATAGCTGTAGATCAACAGAAATGCCATCTATACAAGTTTCCTTGTTTTATTTTATAAAATATGTATATTTAATTTATTTCACAAAGCATATCTCAATAGTAAAATCTGAACCACAATCATACTTTGCAAAACTTATGGAATATAAATGTTTGAATCTCAAAAAATGCAGGTAATATCTAAGTTTAGAGAAATTTCAGTCAAGTGTGAATCTGTTCATCACTGTAGTTTGAGCCTGCAGTATGGTACCAAGAATTCCTGCAGTGATGGATTGCAAAGCTCTGCAGTTCTCCTGGGAAATGTAGATTAAAGAAAACTGTTCTCACCTTTTCAATATTTATGAGGGCTGATGCTTGCTTCATAGGTAATATCTTTTTTATTTTTCAATAATCATGTCAGCTCTGGTATGCAGTATAGAGGTGAATCCGTTCAAAATCGTTTTATACGTAAGACTGCATCGCCACTTACCCACTGAAATAAATGATGCATGACTGGGATCTTTCCCGCAGAACAATGTATCAGGAAAAAAAATACAAGACACTAGTTTAATGGTTTAAGTATAGAGCATACGTTAGGTTAAGAAATATCATGTGATTTTTATGTGAAAAATGTATTCATGACCAATGACACATTTTGAACTAGGAATGCTTTCAATTTAATCACTAGAAAATAACTATAGGACAACTGGTAGAATACTGTCTTGTTTTTAAAAACAAGGTAGTTTTACAAAATAGCAATTAAACCCAATAACAATTGCTACCTTTGCTGGGTTTACACCAGCACACTGCTTGTTGATTTATTTTGCCTGTTTGTTTTGACCATCATGCCATTTTCTTTGTATCAGTGTTCTGTTTTGCTCAAACCTTTTATTTTGTTCATTTATTATTAAACACGCGCTTCAGTACGTCCATATGCCAGTACTGTCCGGTTTGTCTTCCTCTTATGACGTTGAGCAGCTGGCTATTCTGTGTCTCTGTGGGTGCCGTCTGTGTTGTTATAACATTAGTCTATTTTCATGACTTACTGGGTTAATCAGACTATCATCTAACTGTCCAGTTTAGTATGCTTACTGAAATAAGAAGTTTTTATATTTTTAGATTTTATGGTTTTTGTTTTTAATTCTTTGCAATTGACAAATTGTGTAGTATAAAAGAAACACAAAGGTGCATACTGAGACTGACATAACTTCATAAAAAACAAGTGGTGATACATCTATGTCATGGTAATGTGCAGTCAAGATTTATTAAATATGAAGCAGCCAGCATACAGGGGCCTTAATGTGAACAATATAGGCAGCAAGCACCATTTCCTTAGACTCCCTGCTAGCCTGATGAAGTCAGTGACATAACTATCCCTGGTTCTGTCTCTGTAAACAGCCATGGCACTTTAGCCAAACAGATACACTTTAAAACTTCACACAGACATTAACAATTTTTAGGTTTTTTTTTTTTTTCTATAAAATACAAACTGTATATTGATGGAGCAAATCAGTGAGGAAAATGAGCTAGGGAGACCAGGCTCTATAAATGCAAATGGGCTATGTTTTATTGATTTTTCTGCTTTGCTGACTGCGACCAGTTGCAGTGTCTGTCAGCATATGCTGTTGCATGTTTAAAAAACATGAGAATGCTGAAATAGTCAAAGCCTCAGTTTTAGTACCGATATATTACGTTCACAGCGAAATTCAGTAATCATTTTACTGTGTCATTAACCCTGTTTTTAAACACCTGTTAATGTTTAACCAAAAAACAATCAACAATAATGTGAGCCATTAAATTGCAGTTGTTTTTTTCCAGTTCTGTAAGTTCAATTAGTGTTTTTCTTCTTTCAGATATTTACAGTTTTATTTTATAAAATATCTACATTTAATTTATTTCACAAAGTATATCTCAATAGTAAAATCTCTCAAAGAAATGCTTTTTAATTTTGTCAGTGCATCCATTTTTTTTTCTAAAACAGCAAGTCTTGATGTAAGCTTTTTCTTTAAATGCATCAATTTCTAGAAGGACCATAATTGTCCCTCGTAATTAGGGGGTATTTTCTAAATGTCCAGAATTTAATGTGTTGATTCCTTAATTATTCTTTAGATCAGTTTTGTTAGAGTGGCTGCACTGATATCTGGAGGTTTAAGGGCTAAATTGCTGGTTAGTCCTGTCGTTTTAATTCTCCCAGGAATTTCGCAAGGCCCTATCTCTGTAGCAGTGCAGAGCCTGGGCGTGAATCGTTATTAATTGATTAGGGTTATTTTCTCCAGGCTGTGTGCAAATTGATATTGTTTTACTTGTAAGTGTAAACTTAAAAGACCAGATGCCAACAACCCTCAAGTTGACTGCAAGCTCCTTCACAATTCCCACTGTTCAAACATTACAGATGCTTCTCAGTCTCAAAATGGGGGAATTTCCTTCCTTATTTTCTCTTGGCAGGTACAGCTGTTTTTAAAGCAAACAATGTAGGTACATATATTAACAGGGGTAGCTCAACACAGCTTCTCCCCAGTCTGGGTCAACCTGTTTATGTGAAAGGAAAATTGTCATCCTGCCACATACATAACACATTCTTATTGCTTGAATTTATATTTTCCTAAAGATCATTTTTCTAGCAAAACAGTCAGGTTAATTGAGGATACTATGCATTTAGCAATAAAGCACAAGAGGGTGTGTATTGTGAAATGAATAGACAGATAGTCCTAAATATTTTATACAACTTTGCAATTTGTATACTTCTCAGTATGTAGCTGGTATTATGACACCACTACCAGTCTGCTGGGTTGTTAATAACAATGGGGGAGTTTACATGTGTGTTCTAATTTTACTCAAGACATTGTGCTTGAGCCAAATGAAAAATGGCCTTATACATTTTGTGTTTATTATCAAAAACCTGATCCTCTTGAGCTGTTCTCCCAAATGTGCACGCGCATTGCTACTTCACATGTAAATAACCATACACGGAAACTCCCCCAATAAATCAGTGCCAGAAAATGACTTTTCCAAATTAACTTAAGGCTAATTGCAGCCTGCCATCAACTACAGATGCCTGTGTATACAATGAAGAAAGAGAAGCAAATCAGTTCAAGGGCATTTAGAGGTTCAACACAGAGCTGAGACTGTTCATTAGATGCCAAGCACATTCAGTTAATTTGTAACTAAACTACCATCACATGAGGTTCAGATTCTTAGAGATGTATTTTTTAAACATTTTGTGTGAGCATTCCACCTGCATTCTCCTTTGCATATATGCCCTGGAGCTATTTGTGTGTGTGTATGTGTTTGCAATTTTTTTTAAATTATTAGAAAATAATGGACATGAAAACAGACCTGAACAGTGGGATGGTGCATTTTTCTCCCCAGTTCTTTTTGTCTTCAATTAGAACATTACTACATCCATACATTTGTCAATGTCAGCAGGTTCTGTAAAGATATGTTTGTATTTGATAGATAACTGATTTTATCAGAGCACCATCATTTCATTAGTGTCCATTTTGTTGATGCATTCACTATTCAAATTGAAGTGTGACAGCAGTGGAAACTTTCTTATGCAGTACAGTACTTCTTATACATTACTGTCTGTTAGTCTTTATGACTTTGAGTTAATAAAATAGCAGTCTTTCATTGAGATAACTGTTTTAAAAGAAAAGTGTGCATACTTGTGTGTGTGTGTGTGTGTGTGTGTGTGTGTGTGTGTGTGTTGCATGTGGAACAGGAGCTGTGCATAAGTCAAGATTCGGGAGGTGCAAAGGGGTGAAATCCCACTATTGTGTAAGCATCCTCTTTTTACACCATTGTGTTTTTATTTAGTTCTCTTACCATAGTTCTGCTGTATTATGTTTTTTTTTTTTTTTTATTGTATCTGCACACAATTTGAAAAAAAGGTATTCTGCTACACTGACACCTTCGTTGCTGATGAAAACTATCTCAAAATAATGCAACAATTGTTGTTACATAAGACAATATTATCTAGTAATAATTCAATAATTATTGCGAAATAACGTTTTTTTTTTGTTTGTTTTTTGTTTTTTTCTGTGGTGCTAATGAGTTTCCATAGAGAAAGATTTTCATTAGATTTTAGTAGTTGTTATTGGATAACAGCTACTATTGGACGGTTTTCTCCAAGATACATTTTGATTGTAGTGGTGGGGCCCAACCAAGATGGAGCTTCTCTGTAATATAGCCAGGTGGTTTTCCTATTCGTCCAGTGTTGATGGCTGAAGTGTAATAGTGGCTCCAGGGATCAGCCTATTTGCCTGCCTTCCTGGCACATTAGCACACATGATGGCAGCGATGCTGGCTCCAGGGGTCAACTAAAGTGTGCCTGTAGTGTCTCAGCATGGCAACTGTCTGGAATGGGCTGGGTGGGCGCTTTGCAGGGGTCATCAGATGGGCACCTCCAGTCTTTGGTGTTAAATCAACTAGTCCATGACACCTCAGGAAGGCTCATCAGTGATGCTGGCATCCCAGCACCACTCCCCTTCATCTCCCACCAAACCCAGCACAGTTTACTTGCTTTTACTTGCCTGATTTTAACTTCAATCACCTCGCTTTTGAGGTCCCCAATCTTCCTCTTTCCTCCTGAACCAGAGCCAGTTGCTACTTCTCTGCTGCCTCAGACAGAGCCTTCACTACACGTCACAATTCCTGTTCACTGAATCCAATATCTGTGAAAAGCTGGGTGTGAGGTGAGAGTGTATTAAATGGAATGTCCAGACAGTAATTTATGTGTACAGAAATAAAATAATTTATTTTTATTATCTATACACAACAAAATAATTAAACAACAAAAGAAAACAAAATGGTGTGAGGGAAGGAGTGCAGGGGTGAAATCCAAAACCGATCGTGATAACTCGTCTTTAATCATCTTCATGGTAAACCATACATAAACAAAAAAAGACAAAAGAAATGTTAGTGTTTTTTTTAAATCCTGCTGCACCAAACTAGTCTCTCCCTCCACCCGTTACTCCTCCTATTTTACTTTCGGACCAACCCCGAACACAGTAGTACGTTCCCTTTAGTATGTAATGTCCCACCTCTGTAGTCAGTGGAACACCAATCCCCAACTGACAAGTGTCCTTATCCTTCACTTGACTCCAGTGGCTGGAATTTACATACTCATACTTCCGCCCCTCACCAAGGTGCCGCCCCTCAAAAGATGACTTTTGCCATGGTCACGAGATCTTGGTAAGGGAAGTCCCGAGTTGGTTTGATGCCATCTACTGTCGGGAGGCTGAATCACAGACTGAAATCCCTTTGACTCATCACACTGGGTCATGGAGTGCACGACAAATCCTCGACAACCCACCTCTCCTGGATAAACCCAGACTCTCCACCCCTGCTGTTCCGCAGCTAATATACCAGAGTGTCTTCCTCTCATATGCATTATCCACGGAATCTTCCTATGACACTGTTAGCTCCGTCAGGAGAACAAGGCTTGCTGAGACAGAACACAGACAATGTCAGGTTGAAAGATAGTTGTAGCAATCTCAGGTGGGAAAATAAGATGCTGATATTGGTGGCAAGCTGTTGATCTTATTATGTCACTGTTGCAATGTTAATGCATCAAAGCACCTGATCATGACACCAAGTAAAGCGAACCTGGCTCAAAGCCATCTAATGTCCTTTAAGAATGTGCTGCAGGATAGCTGGTGATGAACACAAAGGACATGCAGGCTTCTCTCCTACTCACACATTTAGGTTCTGCAGTGATGGAAGAACATCATCTGTGGACCTCATTAGGAAGCTGATCCTTCTCTATTCTAAATTCCACAGGTCTCGCCATGTTCCATTTCTACTCAATCATGCGTTATGCTAAGCAACACAACAGCTTTAACCACATGATATATAATTGTACGATATGTATGTATGTAGTCTGCATTTTTCCCCTTAATGTTTTTTCTTTTATTATGAGTGTGTTTATAAATTTATATATATTACAGCTCCCTTTGGTGCAATACAGTTTTTTAATGTGAAAAAAATGTGACTTTTTTTAGCCAGCATTATTTTTTTTTATAAAATCTACATCTAGCATTCACGTAAATGCACATCTTTCTAATCTGTGCTCACTGTACTGCATGTGTTCACTGTTCAGGAAAAAAAAAAAGTAATCTGGCTGTCCCAGCCTTTTAGCTCCACATTAATGTAGCACATTTCATTGAATATTCCTAACTTGAATGACTAAATTAAAAAAAAAAAAAAAAAACACACACAACAAAACATGGACAGCGATACGATTTCTGATTGCCACTTAATAATGAAAATATAAAGCAAATATATTTATCACTGCGTTGCTATTAAAAGTGCATGCTGCTAATCTTAATTTTATTAAAACTATGAAATTAAAATAGACATATAAGTTCCTTTCTTTTTGCCAAAAATTTTGACACTCACTTTGTTTTGGAAAAATGACTGTGCAGCGAGCAAGCAAGTTAAGTAATGAAAGCATGTTAATCAGTGGCGGCACCAGACATTCCTGATGTGGGGGCTAAGGGGGGTCAGAACAAAAATTTGAGGGGGCTTGTCACAAAGATGGCTGCAGTGGGTGACGTCAGACCAGAAACAGGAACCAGGAAATAAACAACAGAGAGGTGGAGTTGGGTAGAGCTGAGCGATTTGGTTTCGCTCAGCATTTAATGAATGAACAGAACAGTAAATAAAAAGGTTGTAACAAACAAAAACACAGGACCCAGCACTTTCGCCAAATTAAAAAGACAAACAAAACAAACTACATAAACATAGTGAGCTGATTTTTTAACTATAAACTATTATTATTATTATTATTATTATTATTATTATTATTATTATTATTATTATTATAACCTCAGTCTTCAATCCTGTTCTCCACTCACCGAACACACAACCCTGAGTGAGTGAAAATATGCTGCTTTTATGCATCTGTGCCGAGACTCGATTGCTAATCAATCATTCCATTGAAGTCGTGGTACAACTGCACGTGAATTAATAAACTGCAATTCCCCTTTGCTCACATATTATTACATTTTACGTGCACGTGAATGCTGTGCAATCCTCATGCCTAAATATAAATATACATTTTAAGCACTTGTGTTACACAGACCTGTTTATATCCTGTGTACCAATGACTGTACACCAACATTAACACACAACATACAACACAAAATACACACAGGGGCGGGGCACTTTGCCACAGGGCTACACCCCACTTTGTACGGGCACGCATAAAATACATTCAAATAATTTTCCTTGTCAGATGTGGGCCAGGGTGAACAGCAAGCAATTAAACGCGTGTTGTGTGTATTTTACCCTCAAAGTATAACGAGAAAGTGAAATTATCATTATATATTACCTTAAAAACAGAATTCACAGTATGTAAAGAAAGACTGGGATTGTTCAACACAGGCAAGCCGTGCCCTTTCTGTGAATCTTGTTTACTGTTGATACTGTCAATGTGAAAATAGCAAGATTTCATGATTACCATATTGATTTAAAAGCAGGTATAACTTTGATGATAAAATACTTAGAAAATATCACCAATAAAAAAATTTAAGTTAGCTGTAGCTACAAGTGAAAACTAGATGGGCCCGATATTCGAAAGGTTTGCGCACCGCGCAGAGGGGTATGCGCGTCGCAAATGGCCGTTGTGCCGAAATTGTGCCAAGTTGTCATATTTGAAACGTCCTTTTGTGTGTCATAATCCATTCCGCACTGTGCAGAAATAAAATGTATGCATTGTGCAATTTGGGGGGAGCGGCCAACAATATGCGTGATCTTGGTATATTCGAAGGTATGCTCCAAGCACAAAACCAGGTTTGTGATGCGCAGAATAAGGATTGTAAAAGACTTGTTAACTCTGTGCACACAACCATTCCAGCACTGGCTACAAACAGGCAACAATGGGAAATGTGGGTAGCATGCAGCGTGTCCGTCGACATGTGGATGTGAATGATGCAAGGCACACCCAGCAACAGCAACCCCGACATAGGCGAAGATATGCTGAAAGGGTGTACTGGTCTCGGCACTCATATGAGGAGCTCAGCAATAAGCAAGTCATGTCCAGGTATCGTATCGACTCATCTATGTCACATGTTGCATGATGACCTGACCAGAACAAACCTGTGCAGTCATGCCTTGTCTGAGCAATTGGTAGTGTCTGTCTGTATGTGTATCCTGGCTACTGGGACCTTCCAGAAGGTAGCAGGTGATACAGTGGGTATCACCCAGTCAGCGGTTTTTATGAGGTCGCGCACCTGCCGTGCGTGGTAGGTGCAATTGACTGTACCCATATTGCTATCCGGTTGTCCTGTTTTATCAGGATTCCAGGTGTATTCTGGGTATTCTGAAAGAAGTCCAGCCTACCAAATTGTATAATATACAATGATGAGTATTAAATCTTGCACTTGTATTGTACCTCAATGCTGCATGATATAGCGAGTCCAGTTTTAAAGTTGATGGTGATGCAAACCTACATAATGCATCACCATACTCAATTTTTGGCAAAAACATACAAGCAATAAGCCTCTTTTTTTGTTTCCATAACGTATATAACATGTGCATATCATAGTGACGTTTATAGCGTATTCCCATGCCCAACAGATGAGTGTGGAAACGTGCACTCACCTCTGTCTAGCACACTGCCTTCCTTCTGTTCCTTTAATACGGTCCTATTAGAATATGATAATGCATCAATAATTAGAAACATGTGATGCAAATATATTCTAGGTGGACATTCAATGTGCACATAGCGCAATCAAATTTGAATTGGGCGAAAGCCCTCGTTCGTCTGAATGTACAAATATCTGCGCAATAATTGCAATGCGCTAGTTCCAATAACTGTGCACTGCTGGCTCAAATAGTGGCGGAGTAACAGTCCACTCTGGAGTTGGGCACAATAGTACAGAACCCCAACCATCCCCCACCCGCACACACCGGATGGGTGGATCAGTTATGTGTTTTATCACTGAATTGATATGATGGACAGCGGTAGTGGGTTTCATATACAGTTATATGTGTTCTTCACTGCTCCAAATTCATATCGGCATCCAATGTGTACCATCAAAGTATGGAAATGAAGACTGAGAGAAGGATGAAGAGAGGGGAGTCCAGCCTGTTATCTTTGCTGAGTGTTGCCACACATCTGTAAATTAATTGTATAACTGCATAATACACTCATTTTGTGGCCCATTGCTTTATTTGGCAATTCTATAGGCTGCTGCACATTACGGGTGTAGGGGTGGCCAGCTACAGTTCGGAGAACCAAACACAGACAGGGCACTCTTGCTGTGAAAGGCATGCTAATGTTTTCCTAAAACCAGACGGGTGATACGCTCAACCAGTCAAAGACCTGTATTTTCTCTGCAGCAGTCGAATCATAAGTTAGCTGAGGTGGGATAAACAGTTCTGTTAACTGTAATTTTTGGACGTTTTTATGCAGCTGTCCAGTCTGCTGCATGTCGATGTTGCTAATTGTTCAGAGACTGTTCATTTATTGAGAAATCATAGTAGGCTACAATTAATATTTTATGAGCTTATTTTGAATTAATTATTATTCTTACAAAAAAATGGCATAACGAAAAAAATGCATTCCGGCGACACTCAAAACTTTACAAGCATGATGTTCAAATTGGTGAGTAGAATGAATAACATAAAGCATTTCTATATATTGTGTATATAAAAATGCTTGATTGATGTTTACTTTGCAGGTGAATGAACTCGTTACATTTACAAATCAGTGTGCTACCACAGTAGTCTTTGTCATGGCACGACTTATATATAAAAAAAAAATCATTCCAAAAAAAAAAAGAACGCATCCAAAGATTTTTTTTTTATTTTGCTTCAAAAACATACAGCTATGTCAGATCAGCTGGCCTATATACGTATACGTATATATAAGAAACCTATATAGTATTTTCCCGTGATACATTACTGTCTGTATTCAATAAAACAGTGGCGTTATCAGTTCATTAATTTGAAAACTCGGCGCCTAGCTATGGAGCCAATTGTGTATTTGAATGGTCCTGTATGTATGTGTGCAGGATATATTGTGTGGTATCATCTGCAGTCATTTCGGTACATACTGTGGCAACACCAATGATAGCAGCTTATCAGGGTAATGCCATTACTAATGGTGACTGTCCATCATTCTGCATTCTCGCTTGGCTGTTGTGTGCAGTTGCTATATTGGTAGTGAATGCACAGACAGTTTTGCGAGGAACAAACAGATTTGCGAATTGCTCAAAAAACTGCTATATTCCAATGTCACGCAACTGCATTGTGCCATTTTGGAATATCTCTCATTTTGTGCCAAAGCACTATTTTTTCCTGCGAGGCACAAACTTAGCGAGGGGATTGCGCGAAGATCGAAGATCGGGCCCTGTGATCTTTTCTACATATTACCTGAGGGGAACTTTGTATCTTAAAATAAAAGGCATAATCATAGTTCTCCAGGTAACAAAACCAACAATGTTTAGCCCAGTAAGTCAATGGAGGCCAGGACCTTAAGGACAGATAGACCCCCATTGACTTACTGGGCTAAACACCATTGGAGAGGAGTACTTATTTGGAGAAGTTCAATAATAATAGTAAACTGTAAACAAATATTCATTGTTAGTTTATGGAGTGTAGCCTACTGACACGAATGGGAATGCATGTGCTTACCGAGTGTGTGACTAAACTAAAAGTTTATTGATTGAGGGTAGCTTACATACAGAGTGCATTGTAAACAAGAAAGGAGAAGGGTAATTACCAGATAAAGTGCAGTGATCATTTGTTCCTGTATTATGGCATGTTGCCAATAGATATTGCTTGTTATGGGACACAAATACCCTATAGATAGTGGCAACCTTTCAACTGTGCATATCTGCAACTAGCACTTGTAATAAAGGACAGCTGATGGGCCAGAAGGAAGGCTCTGAGAGGCCGGATTTGGCCCGCGGGCCGTCAGTTGAATAACACTGCTGTACCCTCTCCAGTCATTTTTTTACTTTTCAAATTGGGTTGTATTCCAGTGTTTTTTTATATGTACAAAGAGCAAAGATGGCGAATAGTAAGTTGCGTTAGAAATGGCTTGATTAATTTGCAACATAGGTAATGATTTCGGGGACCAGCACTGGCATGTACATTTTCTGGATCCAAGGACGACCCAAGCCCCAGTACATCATTTGTCAGGAGGTTTTGTCAAACAGAACTCTTAAACCTGCAAAATTGTGACTCCATTTATCTACAAAGCATTCAGAATGAATGCCATCAGCAACTTTCAATGTGCAAAATGACAACATTCCTTGCTGACCTAGTAACAAAAGGTTCAAGCTCAGGAATCTCATTTAGGTACATTATATAAATACTTTACTTTCTACATGTACTAATACATATGCAAATCAGTTTCAAAATGCTGTTGTGAAAAAATGTGTAGCAAGTGGTCGGTGGGAAAAATCCAAATCCCAAGGTGGTCTGTACATTGAAAAAGTTGGGAACCATTGCTGTAGAGTGATACCCTGCTAAGGCGTGTTAGAACTCCCAGTCACTTCCTAATGTATAAACTAATCGAGGCTTCCAGTCTCAGGGAAACCTCACACACAATAGCCACAGCAAGAATTAGCTTTGAATAAAATCTAAATATTTTTAAAAACATTTACTTGTCAACATATGAGGTGAAATGGGACCTCTTTTTAGACTTTATAAAAATTAAAAGTTAATATAATATGGTTAATCATGTTCAATTACAGTGGAACATCACTGCTGTGGAAGATCACATTTAATGTGGTGAAACAGCTCAGCTTAAAAGTGGATGTTCCGCTTACTTTCACGTTTGTTTAATATTCCATAGATTTGGCATTTCTGCTTTACTTCTCTTTGATTTTGATTAACATGAAGGAAAAGCAATTATTTACGATAGTTTGAGAACAGTTTGTTGTTGATGGCTTTGAAAAACCCACGTAGCAGTATGTGCATGACTGAACATTTCAGCTTTTAATTGCAACCGTTTGGCATGTGGAACTCTTAAGGTTAATGTACTGTACTAATAAGAAAGAAAGAAAAATAAATAAAACAGCAATGTCCAGCAAAGGGATGCAAAATCATTACACTGCAGTAAGATATAGTAACACTTTTCAGTCCTTCTCTGTTGTCCTTCTCCTTCTCAATCCTTTCATTCAATAAGCACCTTTGTGTTTGTTCTACATCAGTGATTCACCTGCTGTGTACTACAGAACTAGGACTGTACTGCATTTGTTTGTTCTAAAGCAACTCCATGCAAGGTTCTATCCACTTGTACTGTATCAAATTGGAATTATGTCCTTGCCAGCAAATGACACATATTTAGATGCCAAGAATTGTACTGGCACTCTCACTCAATTATTCTTCCCCCCCTATTGTGAAAACAAAAAATTTCAGTGTCCTGTGTTGTCGATCCAGTAAATATTATTTTCACTAAATTATTCGCAACAAAAAATATGAAGGTTTTGCTGGGGGGATATGGTTGTGCTTTTCAGAGGTGACATCATCCTTTTATTTCAGCTAATTGAGATTGTACATCAGATTAAGAATCCACTTGTCAATATTGAATGTTCAGCCAATATAACAATGTTAGATGTGTTAACATATTGTTTTACTGTATGAAAGATTCATTTTAAGATGTTTAGCTTATAGGCACTATTGGTTACACTATGTAACACAATTTTTGTTCCTGGGTAGTAAGTGTTATTTCCTAATTACTTATGCCTCAAAAGTATAGAAAATGGCTATTATTCCCCACAAACTTTGCTTTTGTGACCAGGACAGTGATATTTTGAAATTTACCTATTTCCAATGAGAAAACGAGCGAATTTGTGTCTTTTCATTCACATAAAGTCAGAAAAAAACATATGAATCCAAATTAACATGTATTTATACTAAAGTAATACAAAAATGACTACAAAAGATTTAGAAGTGAGTAGTTTTTCGAGATTTATGATTATACTGTAAATCACTTTCACGAATCAGCCCCCAAATGTAGTCTCCCATCATGTTCTCGTTATACTGTCCTTGGTAGCGGCATTCAAAGTCCAGTATAACCTGGTGGAAGCGCTCGCCTTGCTCCTCCAAGTACGCTCCCATGTTCTCCTTGAATTTATCAAGATGAGCATCAAGAATATGGACTTTGAGGGACATCCTACAGCCCATTGTGCCGTAGTTCTTCACCAGAGTCTCAACCAGAGTCCCAACCAGCTCCACATAGTTTTCAGCCTTGTGATTGCCCAGGAAGCCCCGAGCCACTGCGACAAAGCTGTTCCAAGCCGCTTTCTCCTTACTAGTGAGCTTCTTGGGGGGAATTCATTGCACTCCAGGATCTTCTTTATCTGTGGTCCAGCGAAGACACCAGCTTTGACCTTTGCCTCAGACAGCTTAGGGAAGAAGCCTTGAAGGTACTTGAAGGCTGCCGACTCCTTATTTAGAGCTCTGACAAATTGTTTCATAAGGCCCAATTTGATGTGCAGTGGTGGCATCAGCACCTTCCGGGGGTCCACCAGTGGCTCCCACTTGACGTTGTTCCTCCCCACAGAGAACTCAGTCCGCTGTGGCCAGTCCCGCCTGTGGTAGTGCGCCTTGGTGTCCCAGCTGTCCCAAAGGGAAAGATAGCAGGGAAACTTGGTAAAACCGCCTTGGAGACCCATCAGGAATGCCACCATTTTGAAGTCTCCTATGATCTCCCAGCCGTGCTCATCATACTTCAAGGCATCCAGCAAGGTCTTGATGCTGTTGTAATCCTCTTTGAGGTGCACCGAGTGAGCCAGGGGAAGAGACGGGTACTTGTTACCATTATGGAGCAGCACAGCTTTGAGGCTCCTGGATGAGCTGTCAATGAAGAGGCGCCACTCATTCTGGTTACAGGCGATTCCGATTGCCTCGAACAGACTGGTCACATTGTGGCAGAAGCAGAGCCCACCTTGACGGGTGAAGAAGCTGGAAAAAGGTTGGTGACGCTTCCTCTGATCTGCGACTTGCACATTTTCATCCAACATGTTCCACTGCTTGAGCCTAGACGTCAAAAGCTTGGCATTGGACTTGGTGAGACCAAGATCTCTAATCAAGTCGTTGAGGTCTTTTTGGTTGGGGTAGTATGGGTTTCTCTCCTCAGCTCCACCTCTGAAATTGTCATCTGGATCTACAACGTCTTCCTCGCTCTCTGACTTGCTGCTCTCTTCTAAAGACGGCTGCTCTCTCTCCGGAGGAGTGGGTACGGGGAGCTCATGGCAGTGTGGCACCGGGGCGATGGATGAAGGAAGGTCCGGATATGTGATAGCAGGTGCATTCTTGCCAGTCCGACATTTGGAAGGGTCCACCATGCAGAAGTAGCAGTTGCTTGAGTGGTCAGTGGGTTCCCGCCAAATTCTTGGGATAGCGAACTTCATGGCTCTCTTTTCCCCTCTGTACCATCCTACAAAAATACATTTATTTCACCCATGACTAATGTGTAAGAGATTCTCACAACATTTTTCATATATGATATATTTTTTCAATAACATTGAAAATTGTAAAACATTTTAAAATTTAAAACTTTTACGATTTAAAACATTTTAACAAATTTTATAACATAAAATTTCGAGCAACAATTGTCCATCTTACCTTCCAGAGTTTTTTTGCAGTGCTCTCAGGTGAAATGAGGTGTCCAGGGTTCGTCTTGATCCCCAACAGGCATGCCGAAATATGCCTTGTAGGCCCCACCCATCTTAGCAGATGCTTCCACGGAGTAGTTTTTCACTCTTATCTTGATAAATTGGCCGCAGACATAGCAAAATGCGTCTGCCGGATGCTTGCAGCCTCTTGATGCCATCTCAGAAAAATGCAGATATGTATCCATTTAGGCAGCTGGAACTAAACTGAACTGGTGGGCTTAAGGCCCCTGTATTTATACTACTATTTATATTACTGGAAAGTTCTAGAAGTTACTTCAAGTTTACTCAGCACTGAATCTATGTGGAATGTTCTGGAAAATAGGTACATTTCAAAATATCACTGTCCTGAACACAAAAGCAAAGTTTGTGGGGAATAATAGCCATTTTCTATACTTTTGAGGCATAAGCAATTAGGAAATAACACTTACTACCCAGGAACCAAAAAAAAAAAAAAATTGTTACACAGTGTTATCAATGTTGATTAAACAGCCTCACTCGCCATGCATGCTGTGCATCAGATTGATATTAATACATAACGTGTCATGTTCTAGTTGACTTTTTTTTTGTAGAATGTGTAATTGATTTTTTTCTTAGTGACATTTTGTTTTGGTTTTTGTTTCTTACCCATTCATTCACCATATACTAAGTTTCTACTACTAAGTAAGGACATTGTTCTATTTATTTTATTTTATTTTTTTATCTGAACTCAGTTTTAAGCAATAGGTTTTTAATTTGCGTATTCAATAGTTATTGGTACTAAAGGGTTGCAGATAGTGACATTTTTAGTGTGGACTATCTATTAAAAAAACATCCCTATAAAGTTCTGTTGGGTGGAATGGGTACATGACAAAGTCTGTGGGGTAATGCACCCCACACTAAAATCATACTAAGCCACTGATAATTGCCTTTGCTGAATCTCACATTGTCCTTACTGCATCATAATTAATTACTCAGGAGTATTAAACGTCTATAGAAGGTTTGTCTTTTGAGTGTCATGTGCATCAAGATCATGGTCCTTCCTGCAACAATGCTACTGGTATCGCGTTAGCTTTTAATTTCAATCACTGCAGCTGTGTCATTTAAGAATTAGGGGGGACTTGATTGAAAAGCACAGAACCAAAACCAGGACCAGAAAACAGTAGGAAATTAAGTGGTGATAGACTTGAGACAGAAGGTTAGGAACAGAGAGAGTGTTGAAAGTATTGAATGGGATACTTAACCATGTTGTTAATACTGATTAATTCTTTAAGACCCTGTTCTTGTAGCTCATAATTTGTGAATAAAAACATTGAAACAATCTGAATTCTGTAGAAAAATGTATTGGTACAAAATGCTACAAAGGTTAGGGTTAGGGTTACATGTCTTATAAACACTACAACAAATCACACCATGTTCAGTGTGTGGCAGAATTGTAGCAACATTTTTGACAATTGTTTCTTATGGTTTCTTTGCATAATTACCAAAACACAGCACCTTTTTACATTAACTTATTTAAAGGTACACCCAATGATGCAGGTTTCAGAAAATTCAAAATGAATTAATATGGAGAAACAATGTAAATGTGGACATTAAGGAGATGCAGTGAAGTGATTGTGAAGGTTTGAAATGTGGTTTAAGAGCCTCTACAGCCACAACGAATTACTGAAAAAGCTCAATAGTTAGAGTGAAATATATTTCAAGCACAGGGACTGTTGAGGACTTTGATATTGTTATCAATTTTATATTTAAAATGTCCTTTGTACTGGATATTCAATTCTGGTCATTTGAAACATTGGCTTATAACTGTTAATATATACATTACTTCCCTCTTTTGACACTTTCTCAAAGCACCGCCTACAACTTACGGATACAGTGAGGCATTTTTAACGCTATTGTTTGTAGAGATTAAGTAAGGGATAAACAATGGTACATTTTGGATCTGTAATGAGAAGCACAAGAAGCTGGAATATTTTCTTACCAATTTAACACTTTGAGTTGTTTATGCAAATTAAAGCATTTCTTTCCAACTGATACTTGTTTGATAATGACATTCAATTGATTGTTAATTTGGTAATTGGATTTGGGTTTTACTCTTTTTTTTTTTTGTTACGCTTTGTTTAAACAGTTAAAATGTGTGTATCTCCTATTATGGGACTGTTGTCATGAGTTTGTCTGAGCATGAGTTTGAAATCCCACTTGCACAGACACATGTGTCTGTTGTAAGTGAAGATAGTAGCAGGAACTATGCAGAACATGAACATGGCATTAAAGAAAAAGGAATGTGAACCAGGCACAGAGAGTAAAGTTACTCATTATTTTGCCAAATAAATGGACGAAGACCTAAATATCACTGTCTGGCAAAATGTAAGTGGGCTATTACTTGTTTGAAAATGGTTAAATTACAGACATGCAAAAGCTGAGTTTACACCTAATATCCATGTAGTGGATACAGATTTACTAAGTGATGATGAAATTTATGTTGTTCCTGAACCTGTTTATGTGGAAGTGAATTTGTAATTAGGATTTTTTTTGTTAATTGTTAATGTATAACTGTACTACTTTTCTTTAACAATATGAAATGGTTAACTGAAATCAAAAGCTGTTTTCAAAAGTTACATTTGAAATGTGTAATGCTATAATTGTAGAAATTAGTTAAAATTACAATATTTGCTTTTCTGTTGAATTGTTCTGACTGTGATTACATTGACGAATCAACATTTCTGTGGATTTGTAGCACGAACTCAGGATTAAATAAACATATGCGGCCTGCACTCCCCTTTAAAGCCATATAGCCACTTTTAGTTTGAAAATGTGTAGAGTTATTAAGTCAAAACATCAAAGGGTGTCATCACAGAAATGTTTTAAGAGAGCAAAAAGCACTCAATGTAATAA
The DNA here is from genome assembly GCF_017654505.1 of Polyodon spathula. Classification (NCBI taxonomy): domain Eukaryota; kingdom Metazoa; phylum Chordata; class Actinopteri; order Acipenseriformes; family Polyodontidae; genus Polyodon; species Polyodon spathula. The sequence goes on from NC_054537.1 coordinate 78,840,205, forward strand.
TAATACAGTGATGACAGCATGCCTACTGGAGTGTCGCAATACAAATACAAAAACATGTCACAATCACAAGCACAATAAACTAGTTCAAGATATTATGATGATGCAGTTGTATCCCTCCTCAGCTCACATGGATGAACTGGAACTACTGTGTTAATTCATTTGTGTTCTACTGCTAAAGCTATGCCAGAAAGAATAATGGTTGGTATATAGTCAGCATTGTACATTACTGTGAAAAAAAGCAGCTGACAGAATTCTGGGATAACCACTGTCGGTCATAAAGTGCCCTTTTGCTGACTTCTGAGCTTTTCCTACAAACGATATGTTTGTTACACCATAAGTCATCAATATCAATGCCAAGTTTTAGCGGTGATGGGTGTATCCGAATACATAGAAATCTGATCAACAAAAATGTTTGCCCTGTTAGAAATGCCAGCAATGATCAGGAATGGTCAGAGCTGAAAAAAAAAAAAAGGAAACTCAATGTACTATGTTTATACTAAATGTATTTTATTATTGTAAACAATGTGCACATTTTTATATCAGCTGGTTATTAACAATGTCAGGTAATTCACATTGTATTTTCAGCAGCGTGGATTTAGTCATCTGACTTTAACAACTTATCCAATGTAACAAACGTTACATTTGAATGTAATAGGCCGCTATAAATATAAAACTGGTTTAAATTGGCATATTTCTTTCTTCAGGAAGAGTTCCATTGTCACAACAACATTATCAAAGCAAGTATTTTTAATATATAATATAATGTCTGTTATGTAAAAATGCACTGGGTTCTAGTGTTTAGGTTATTTCAAAGACACTGAGTTCATCTTGTTAGAGGGACAGATGGTTATAACATATTTGTTCATTTATTTTGTTTCTACTTTTAGGTTGTCAGGAATGAATACACCTTCTCCTATCATAAGCAACAAGAACTGGCTGAGGCTGCATTTTGTAACCGATAGCAACCATCGATACAGGGGATTTAATGCACAGTACCAAGGTAATAATAAACGTGTATTAAGCTAACGTTGTTTTTGTTATTTAATACTGCTTTGTGACAGATCCGATCAATTCAATTGAAAACCTTACTCCTAAAATTAATGGGTTTCACAAAATAAGGATCTACTGTTTGTTCTAAAGTAAATCCACTGATAAATAGTTTGGTTGGTTTAGCGTTTTGAGGAAGATGTGGTATTGTCTGAATTTAATCAGAACAAATTAATGCAAATTACTTCAGCTTCAGAGTTTTAACACAATGTTTATTACATGATTAATTCAATAACTTTACAACTTGGGCTATTATGAAGAGCTGCAGTACAGTAGACAGTATTAATTCCTATACCACGCCTAATGCAAAATGAATCCGTACGAAGAGCAAAAACATACAAAAATGTAAACACTGTCATTTGTGTCTTTAATCACTATGATGCATTACCATCATCAGCTCAGGTTTGCTGTCTCCAAAGCGACGCATACTATTTGAAGGTTTGGTTAAAATGTTTGCCTACCCTTACAAAATATATTGTTGTTGCTATTGCATAAATTAAGCAGTAATGTATTTGCTTACAGTTTGTGTTCAAGTTACCAAAGTTGTTACTATTTTAAATACAATTATTTATGCAGTTCACTCTAACAAACTGACATAGGCCCGGACCAAATCAAAACTTTGACAACCTGCTAATCACACTCAACAAAACTGTACTTAATAGCGTTTTCTTTTTTTTTTTGTAAGTATCTGATTTCTTCTACTCATAAAAAGAAAACACTATTAAATACAGTTTTGTTAAGTGCGATTAGCGGGTTGTCAAAGTTTTGATTTGGTCCCAACCATAGACAAAGTAGAGTAAGGCTCCCAGAACAAGCAATACAGAACTTTAGAACTCTGGCAGGATGAAATTGCTTACCAGAGATTCTAGAAAATACTGCATGGGGTAAATGTGTGATAAATGAGAATGTAATGCCCACCCTTGCGGTGGAATGCTTGTGTGCCATTAGCTAAACAAACACTTGTTCTGCTGCATAGGCCCATCTACTGAGTAGAAATAATTTAAAAAAAATAAAAAAAAATAAAAATAAACTTGAAATAAGGTTAGCAGAATTAATGCAATAACAATAACAGCTTCAGTACAATATGAACAAAAATATAGCATGCTTCTATGATATGTAGGAATCATCCTTCTCTAGGATGTACCACACACAGTTCACTCCAGTTCAGATTCCAGTAGGTGTATGCTGTTATTATAATTTCAAGTACTTTCATTGAATTAATTTTATTATATTTTTTTTTTTTTTCGTAATGGATGGTATGTATTTATTCCCCAAAAAATGGCCTACAGAAATAGTTTATTGCCATTTGTTATGATAGTTGTTGTGAGTTGATTACTGGCCTCACAACCCATTAACTATTAATTTGCTCCATTAGTCAGCCAGTGGGTGTTTCTGTCCTTAACTACTAAAATAGCGATTTTGAGATTTTGAAGAAAATAAATCCTTGAAACAAATTACAGTTCTATTTAATTTTTCTTAGTGTTTGGCTGTAAAAGAAATATAAAAATGCAGAATACTGAAGTGGCCTGAAATCCTTAACTGCTAGTAGGGCAGCGAGAAGTCTTTTTTTTTAAGATGTTGACCCCGATGCATGTTGATCTTCAAGGGTGATTTGCCCTTAGCCGTACATAAGACAATTCTCCAAGCCATACAGTGGCTGCCAAAAGTATTCACCCCCCTTGGACTTTTCCACATTTTATAGTATTACAACATGGGATCAAAATGGATTTAATTAGGAGTTTTTGCCACTGATCAACACACAGATGTCCATAATGTCAAAGTGAAAAATAATACAAATTGTACAAATTGTTCTAAATTAATTACAAACATACAACAGAAAATAATTGAATAAGTATTCATCCCCTTGAGTCAGTATTTGGTAGAGGCGCCTTTGGCAGCAATTACAAACATGAGTCTATTTGGATAAGTCTCTACCAGCTTTGCACATCTGGTCACTGCAATTTTTGCCCATTCTTCTTTGCAAAATTGCTCAACCTCCGTCAAGTTGGATGGGGACCTTTGGTGAACAGCAATTTTTAACACTTTACACATATTCTCAATATGATTGAGGTCCAGGCTTTGACTAGGCCACTCCAGGACATTCACCTTTTTGTTTTTAAGTCACTCCAGTGTGGCTTTGGCTGTATGTTTGAGGTCATTGTTCTTCTGGAAGATTAATCTGTTCTAAGTGCTGAAGAACACTTGGAAGAAAGGTTTAGTGGAATTGTTGATGAAGTAAAGGTCGACATTGAGGAGGCTCTAAATGATCAACAGAAGGAAGAGGAAAGGATTTAAGCGCTGTGAACAGATCCCATATTATAGAGCACACATATATATTTTTCTTCTATCCTGAAACTTACATGGGAAACTGTGGTAACATACTGCACTTTCAAAGTGTGCCTTCTGAGAACAGGACTTGTATCTCATAGACCTTTGCATTTTGATTATTTTTGGTAGTTTTTTTTTTTTTTAAGTGTCCCAAGAGTAACGTGTGGGCCATTTCTTTGGCTACATTTGGCAAATTAAAACCAGGATAAAAACCAGGATAAAAACATAATTGGGCTTTCCAATTGGGGACAATACCAATCCTGCCTTTCAGACGTCGTCAGGGTATAACCCTTTGCTGTCCATTTATATTCAGTGTCTGTCAGGGACATCAGGGCCAATTTCTTTTCACACGCGCTGTTTATTTTACATGCACTGTTTAAATTTTTTTTTTCCAGAGTAAAACAAGTATAAAAGACACTGCATCGCAAAAAGACTCAGTACTGCATCTCCAGCCAAGCCCCACCCCTTGCTCGCTGTATTTTTCACATACCTCTTTATATTTGTGCATACAATCCTCTCCTGATCACTCGTTTTATCACCAAACTCCTCAATAATGTGATCCAAGTCATTATTTTATTACTGTAACGTCTCAAAAAGCTCTGCAAATGTTCGTGATATTCTTTCAGCGCTGGATGCGGAATCAAAGGGTTAATGCATATATTTAGGAAAAGTCATAAACGGACAAAAGCATAACTTTCAGACATGCAGAGTAATTTTAAATTTGAAAACCTCAAAATGTCAAAATGACTGTTGTGGCAGTTCTAGTGTTAAAGGACAGATACAAATAAAAATGAAAAAAAAAAAAAGTTTGTGCATCTTTTCAGAGGTTTGCGTATTTACTTTGCTTGCTAAATTAAGTTGCAGTACCATACAGCCTCTGGTTGTTTGTGTTATATACTGAAGTGTACAAATTAATTATTTAAAGAACACCTGGAAATCTGACGTTCATTTCATGAAGGACAAGAAATTGTGCAATTCATGGTCACGTTGAAATAACGCGTCTCATGAAAGGCTGTGAAAACACAGTACGAAATTCAGAATAAATCACAAAGATACATATTCAGCATTACAGATTATACTGTAAGTACAACTATCCAGTCTACATAGAAGTTCATCTGACACACTCACCAGTATAGTCCAATGATGAACTATGCTTTTGCATAATCTTTCTTCTACCTGGAAATAGTTTAGAAATCCTAAAGATAAATCAAGTTGCAGTATGTAATCTAACTAAAAACAAATAGTCTATAGATATATGCTCATATTTTGTAATGTACCTTTTTATATTAACATCCTCTTTTTTTTCTTTTTTATACCAAATTAAACTGTTCAGTCTGATTCCTTTTACTTCAGTAAACTCGCTGATTGTCCTTTAAAATCGACTTTTCCTCTATATATTGTAATTCTTCTGCATTGTGCCCTGGAACTGCCTAATGCTACTTTATTTTGATTATCACCATATGTTGGGTTTCTGTCACATTTACAAGTTCATTGGCCATCACTTTTAATTACATATCCATTAATTAAGATATTTCCCATTAGCAACGTGGCTGATCCACAGTTTGTGAGCAGTCCAAAACAGTTGGTATGTGTCAGTCCTTTATGTTGAAGCCATAGCAGTGCACTGAAACAAAATTAACAGACTGAACTTTGTAGTTCATGCCAAAGAGGCACACTAACTTTGATTTACATTATCTTTGTGCTTTACTAAATGAAAATTATCTGGTTCATTGATATAAAACCCCTTTACAGTACTGTTTTTGTGTGAATAATTTCTGTGTATATTTATTGATATTATGATCAGATCTTCATTAGTTGTCTTGTTAATTTGCACAAATAACATATTGGAAAACAGTATCACATGTGCTATCCACATGTTTTATGTTTTAATTGTACTTAAGGTGTATTTTGTATTTATTTATTAAAGGCACAATGAAGTCTACTATATATCTATCCTGACATGTTAGGTGTTTTTTAATAGAAGTAACAATATTCAAACTGTAATTTAGCGGATTTACAGTAAGGGTGGGCAAACATATTTTTATCCAATGCCTCAGATGAGGATGAATTGAAATTGATTGTTTAATATATTAACTGTTCTTCCTGTTTTGAGAAGTGGTTCAACAGGACTAATGGCATTTTATGTCAGTATGTCATTTATCGATGCCTGTAAGTGTAAAAAGAATTCAGTTTGATCAAAGTATTGAGCTCATTGTAAATGTACTGGATATCCAGGTGCCACATGTCTTTTCTCCCGATTGATTAACTATACTCCTCAAGAAGGGAGACTTAAAGGATGAAGAATCGGGAGCAGTCAGCTTCGTTTAAATTGAAACAAGTTCTGGCATCCACTGATTTACAAAAAGCTAATAAGATATCTAAATGCCTTTTTAGATTAACTGTTGCATTAAGGATGTGATGGCAGTTGAAGCATTTTATTAAGCTATGCTTTGTACTGGATAACACACGTGTTCACTCAGAAACTAAAACTTCATAAGCTAAGGAAAACACCACGTGTGATGTTTCACACAAAATGTTTTTATTATGCCTGCCATGGATTTATTTCACAGGGATTCTCTTTGTCTGATATCTTGGGTCCTCAAGCCTAATAGACTATCATCTGAGTACCAAATTTGGCAATGAACCTCAACTCCCGATAAAGATATTTTTTCCTGTTTGTTTGGGACAGATGAGGTCCTAATAAATCCTTCTAGAGTCGGTGCCATTGGTAATGTGGTAAATAAAGCTGTTGCAATGGAGTTGAGATCCAAAATAAGCTCCAGTTTGTATTCACTGCTTTACCGCTGACCTTTTTTGTAGCTCAGTGAATTATTATATATAACCTCAGGGACTTACATTATAAATGATTTGAGGCAAACAATGCCTGGTGTGTTATTCCCATAGACTTTAGTAAAAATGACAAGTTAATCACAATTGTTGTTGCTAAAAGTCACTACTGAAATTCAAGCCACAGTTTCTGTATTTGGTGACTAATCGGTGATGAAGGTGGTTAATGATTTACATTACTAGTGCAAGCTTTGGGAACCCAATCATATCAGAAAAAAGAATACCAGAAGCTCTGTATGTAATATATTTTAATTTCAGGCCGCCTACACATGCATACTATATTATTTTGCTGCTGAAGGGACTTTTTTTTTGTTTGGATATTACATTATGTTTTTTTTTTTTTTTTTTTTTTTTTTTTTTTTTTTTTTTTTTTTTTTTACATATTTGACTTTCATTTTCTAAATGCAAGCAGTGTTTTAAAGATGGTTTCACCTGATACATGTTTTTTTGTTTTGTTTTCCTTTACTAGTGAAAAGGTCCGTAGATTTTAAATCTAGAGGAGTTAAATTATTCCCAGGCAAAGACAACAGCAACAAGTTTTCTATCTGTGAGTCTACCTTTTGTTACTTTATATGGTACATGTGTGATTGCTGTGCTATTTGTATTGTCTGTGTGATACCCTTTAAGTTTGACATTATTTTGCAAACCATTGTAATGAAAATGTTTGTTATGTGCATGAGGAATTCTACCATGCATTATTGAATTGCCCTTATTTTTATGTCCATAATAAATATGTTATTTGAAACTTTATCATTACATCTTAAAATAACTTAAAGGATTAATAAAACATATGGAGGTTCTCTTGGCAAATTAAAAGTTAAACAAGTTATCCTTATGTTATTACATTTAATTGCAGGTGCAAGAACATTGTAGATGTTAATATATATATATATATATATATATATATATATATATATAGTGATTTTAGATAACTGGAATTATGCAAAATGGCCACATGTTATACAAGTAATTTACAGATAAGCGTAATGCTTACAATGAAGTTTCATTAACAGCAGTGTAGAGTGCTGTAATTACTTTATTAATATGTTTAAATTCATATTAAATAAACATCAATCAATAATACATTCATACATAATAATACATTATGTTCATGTGCATGTTTATTTCATAGTAACTTAATATGGATTTAAAAAATCCAGTAGGGTCGTATAATGTAGAAGATTGTATTTAAGTACATCGTTATTAATGGAAATTCAAATAAAGCATTATACATTTTAAAGGATGTCTGGAAACTTCCACACTTACATGAAATCACACTCAAGATCATAATTTCAAGAAGCAATCATATAAATATATAAAACATGTACTGACAGGTTTTTATACTTCCTAGTTTTAGGATGCTGCAATATGGAATCTATGTTTCCATATGTGTTTGTGTGTTTATTTTTTATGTATATATATATATATATATATATATATATATATATATATATATATATATATATATATATATATATATCCAAGCAATACAACATAACGGTCTTTTTATTGATTTAAATACATACTAACTAATGTTTCAAAATACACATTCTTGTCACAGTTTATTAACATTATTAACATTATGACAGTTCCCCTCTTTATTGTGCTGAGAATTGGTTGGTTCTTCACTTGTTTTTTAAGTTAATGTATGATGTGAGACTATGAGTTCAGACAAAATGCTAGCAAGGGGGGAGTTCACAACCCTTTTTATTGGCATCATTTTTTTGCTAAAAAAAAAATGGTAGGTTAATTACCGTAACCCTGGTTCCCTGAAAGAGAATACGACCACCAACCAATACTTTGGGGATATGCCTGCCTTAGGTAGGTATTCACTGAGCATTTTATGTCAGAGCTGCCGATAGGCCCCTCCATGGAATGACGTCCTCGGTCCTGCCTGCTGAGGGAATAAGTAGTCGTTCCTCAGCGCTCAATTCCTCTTTTGCATTGAATCTACGAATGCAAGGTTTGGTGGTCGTCTTCTCTTTCAGGGAACCAGGGTTATGGTAAGTAACCTAACATTCCCTTTCAATTCGAAGACAACCACCATCCAATACTTATGGGAGTGTAGCGGAGCCATTGCGAGGGAGCGTAAGCAGACAGCATATGAGGGATGCCTAGCTACCGCCAACTAGTGTTGGTGGCGTGTGCGTACAACCTCAAGGACCCTTGTGTCTAATGAAGGCTTAGAGCGATCTACCACATTAAGTCGGTATAACCTGGCAAATGTATGCGCAGTAGCCCAGCTAACCACAGTACAAATATCAGTCAATGAGGCAACTCAAAAGAGAACCCATGATGCAGCCACACCTCTGGTAGAATGCGCGGCCACCCTCCCAGGTGGGGGGTTCCTGTGGAAGAGTTTAATTTAGTACTCCGAACGGAGTTAGATTTTGTTTTTGTTTGTTTTATTTGATTATGAAAATAAAAATAGTATGCTTGGAAAAATCAAGTGTTTTCTGAATGGCAGGGTTATTAAAGTGCTGAAAAAGAACCCAAAGGGGGGCTCCCGTGTGGCACACCCAGTAAAAGCGCTCTGCGCAGATGTTCCCTATTGCCTGGAGATTGCAAGTTCAAAACCAGGCTATGTCACTGCCAACCGTGACCGGGAGCTCCTAGGGGGTGGCACTCAATTGGCCAAGCACCACCCAGGGGGAAGGAGGGCCAGGTCAGCCAGGTTGACCTCAGCTCACTGCGCACCAGCGACCCCTGTGGTCTGGCCAGGCGCCTGCAGGCTTGCCTGTAAGCTGCCCAGCTTACAGGACACTGTAGCTCTGAGGTGCCTGCATGGTTGGTCTGCAGTGTGTAAAGTAGTGGTTGGCTGACGGCACACGCTTTGGAGGACAGAGTGTGTTCGTCTTCACCACTCCCGAGTCAGCGCAGGGGTGGTAGCAGTGACCTGAGCCTGAAAAATAATTGGACACTACTACAGTGTGGAGAAAATAATAAAAAGTAATAATTGGCAACTGCATTTTTTTAATTTAATATTTAAAAAAATGTAATATTTTAATATTTAAAAAAAAAGAACCCGAAGGATGGTGGCAGCGGTAAACAGCACTACTAACCTGAGGAAAATAAAAATGGAGAGAGATTTTACAGACCTGATAAAATACTTAATCAGTGTGCTACAAAACAGGAAGAGGCCAACTGTAGGCAACGAGAAGAGAATGAGAGGCTAAGGAGAAAGTGAGCGTTACCCCCACCAGAGCCACAGAAACCAAAAGAACCGACAGAGCTGGAACTGTTGATCCAGAAGATGGACTGGGCTGCACTGAAATGGGAGTGGTCTGCAGTGCAACCAGACCCGCCTGCAACAGAGCAAGAACCATGTGAGGAAACACTGGTAGTGGAACCAGAGCCGGTGGCAGAAGAGGTGCTACCATAGATAGCAGAGTGGGAAGAGCTGGCCCAGGAGCTTATGACACCACAGCCCCAAACACCAGCTCTATAAGCCAGTCCAGTGCTGATGGGTGCTGTCCCTTGCCCCAGACTCCTGGATACCCTGCCGATATGCCTGGACTTCCTGCTGCTAGACCTGGACCTCTAGAGTCTACATCTTCGGCCACAGTTCTTCACCTGGTTCCCTACTCCGGGTGGGGGTAGGCCGGCATTATTGTATGCTGTCAATACTGTGTCCACAATCCAGGGTCCTCTCACAATAGCAAACAAAGAGCTGGTAGTGACATTGTGCTTTCGTCCTATCCACATAATGTCTCAATGTCCTCACTGGACAGGGAATTCAGTTTCCTATCCTCCTCTGATCAAAGGGAAGGGGTGGAAGGCCTCTAATTAAAGCCGTAATTACCTTAGATAGGAATGCAGGGTTCGTGTGCAACGATAGTCTGTTTCCATTATCCCAAACAAGCATACAGGAACTGTGCACAGAGAGAGCCTGTAGCTCACTGACCCGCTTAGCGGAGGTGATGGCCAATAAAAAGGCGAGAGATATTTCAGCTTTAGGGAATGTATGAGCTCAAACAGGGCCTTAGTGAGAGCCTCCAATACCATGTTTAGACTCCACTCGGGGACGTAGTCCTTCTAGGGGGGTGCAGCCGCCGAGCACCCTTTAGAAAACAGGTCGCCAGAATATGGGTGCCCGGGGATACTTAGTCTATGTTGATGTGGTGTGTAGATATAGCTGCCAGGAACACTTTCACTGTAGAGGGGGACCTGCCTGCCCCTAGCAAATCTTGCAGAAACTGTAAAATAATTGCTATGGGTCAGTAGATGGGGTCATGGCCTCTGGCCATACACCACTTCTGAAAATACCTCCACTTGTAAGCATATAGTGCTATTGTGGAGGAAGCCAAAGCATTCTGCAGTGTAGTAACGACCGCATCTGAAAGCCCTAAGGCTAACAAATGGTCCAGTTCAGGGGCTAGACCCACAAAACACAGTGTGCACCGAGGCACTATGCCAATGAGGCACCAAAGTACCAAAGGCTTGCACCGAGGTACTGAAGCCACTGGGGGGGGGGGCAGCTAATGCAGCGGTGCCTACCCAACCTCTTGTAGTGAGCATAAAATGCTCAGCGAATACCTACCTAAGGCAGGCATATCCCCACAAGTGGTGGTCGTCTTCGAATTGAAGGGGAATAATTGTTAATGTTGCAAAACTGGAAATCAATTTAAGAATACCAAAGCTGATTTGAAATACAGTAAATTACTTTGGAATGTCCCCCTTGATTGTTATGTTCCCGATTTAATACATAGTAATAACAATAAAATTCAAACAAAGCTGTCTGCAATTGTACAGTGGAAAGGGAAGCTCCTGTATTGCCAGTATTCAAATGTACATTACTAATCCTTTTAAAGTCTGGCTTTCGGTGTTTTGTATGTGTTGTGCATGTATTGTAGGCTGTTTGCATCAAACATTATTGCATGATAACTTGTATCAGGGGCCAAAATCCAGGAAATAGCATACATATTCTGTTACTTGTTCTTGAAAACTGATTCTAGAGAAATCTCCTTTTGATGTTTGTTTGTTTTATGTAATCTGACACAAAGGCTATCAGAATGTTCCAGCTTTGAGTTGGAAAAGCTCAAACATGTCACAGATGTTGGTCCGTGTCCATATATGAAAAGTCAAAACAAAAGCATGTTATAAATGGTGCATGGAAAGATACATCACCTATTCTGGTTCAGTAGTTAAGGATAAACACCAATCACAAAATGTTTTAGTACAAGTATTTATTGAGGAGAATGCAGAGTATGTAATTTTGCAGAGAAGTATGTTATATATACACATTCATTTGGCATCAAACCTAACTTGCTTTGAGGGCTCGCTGCTTGGCTGACTGGACAAGGCGGAGACCCCCAGAAAGAACAAACTGGTCTCAATGCCCCAAGTAGTACCAGTTGAAGGGTTAGCCAAATTTTAACAAGGATTGTCGGTGTGCATGAGAGGAAAACAAAACCCATTTTTGGGAAATAAACCTCTGGGAATCCATGGCAGATCTGTTTGCCCTTCCTCTGGGCAGGCTGCTAATTTTAGTAAAAGCATTTTTAAGATCTATAATATTTGTTCTAATGTAAACTTGGTAAGCAGTGGAGGACTAACGATCTAACTGTTTGATAAGGGAGTCTGGAACTCCGTTGCAAGAAGCAGCTCAGCTGCGAATCCGGACCCGGAAAGAATCTGGCGAAGGTGAAAGAGGAATCAGTGGCGGGTGACGATTGTTCCGTTTTCGTTAATAAACAGCAGGTCTGAGGGTGGTGCGCCCTGAGAAAGAAGGAGATGGAGATAAGAGAGAGGGGGGTTGTAATTTAAATAAACAGATTTGGGAACTCTTTCCTTCCTGGTCAGTTTTACTTTTGAGCATGAAGGAAAGGGTATCAGATGAGGTGTTTTTTATTTGAGTGCGATGTAAACTCTGAGCATCTAAGGAACCCAAAAAAGCCTAGGAGAAAAGGGGTTTCTAAAGTTTTATATAAAAGCTGTGAGGAGTAGCCGGAGCAGGTAAATGAGAGACACTGGGAGAGTATGTTGATGGTGGCAGGTAGGTGAGCATGGGGAGAAGGAGATACTGATCGTTGAAGCCCCTTCAGGATTAGTGAAATTTGTGAGTTGCTGGGGGTGCCGAAAATTAATTTGTGCAAAAACTGGATGCCGGAAATTTTAACTTTGATGGAGGAAACTTATAGCTCTATTCGTAAGGGACACAATAAAGGATGATACTAGAGGCGTTGAAAATGAAGGAACGGGTATGTTGAATATGCAATGTGAACATTTGTTAAACAATTCCAGGATGACCAGTACGTTTGCAGTGAGCAGAGAGCGATGCTGAGAAGAGCTGTTTCTTGAGCCTGCAGAACCAGGGAATGCAGCGGGTGGCTTACAGGAATGTCAGGTCTGAAAAGCGAGGAATATGGGTTGACAAGAGGTCGGCTTCGGGAGCTAATGCTCTGAATCTCTGTATTTGGAAATGAGCAAGAGAACCGGCAATTACATTCAGGTGGCCAGGAATGTGTTAAGTTCTGAGAATGAACTGATTAGTAACAGATAACCATGCAATCCTTCTGAATATTCTCATTATATGGTTGGATGAATGACATTTGTTAACCCGTTGCGGTCCTATGTCGGACCAGTTCAGACATTACAATTTTCCCTTTCCAGTCTGATGTCATCAGTACGACATCATCAAAAAGACGTAAAGCATTGGTCTGTAGTCGTTTTTTCTCTGAAAAAGCAGAGAAAACCTTTCAATGGCCGAGTGAGACCGATAGGTGCTGAATGAAGCTGAAAAAAAGGGGGAGGGGGGCACATCTGTACAATAGAGATAGCCCCTGCACCACAGAGATAACATGGACACAAACAAAGGAGATAGCTGCATCCACATCCAAAGGAATGCGGCTACAGTGATCTCGTATAATGATGAGGACTAATCAGGTATAGGAATGGTGCTGAATTCTTCGGGCCATGGAGCAGAAAACCATTTTCCTGTGTAGTATCCTCCAAAGCCGAGAGAGGGAGCTGTATCTATGAACAGTTGAATGTCTTTGGGCAGCAGGAGACAGATATCGTAAAATAATGTAATGCTGTTCCATTCTTTTAGTAGGAGCTCCCACAGGCGGAGTTCCTTTGGCAAAAAGGATCCAGGAGTATGAAGGTAGGCGAGGAAAGCTCTACCTTGAGGAGTTATCGTCATTGCATTGTTTAAATGGCCTAGGAGGGACAGAAGATTACATTTGGTAGGAGGGGGGCGGACAGAAAAGTGGAAATAATAGATATAATACAATCTTTTTTTTTTCCCGGAGAGCAAGGCTGAAAAAGATTGGGAATCCAGGGTGAAGCCTAGAAACTCGATGGAAGTGAGAGGATCCAAGGTCTTTTCTGATGCTAGGAGGATGCTGATATTTGAAATTAACGATTTGAGGAACTTTATGTTCTGGGCAGGGGGAGCGCTGGGAAAGTCAATGAGAAAAAAAAAAAAATCATGCAGGAGATGCAGCAGAAAAAGAATGTGGTGGTAATTAAGGAGGATCCAGCACAGCGCTTCTGACAGGGTATTGGATATCTTGGGGCTGCTTCTGCAGCCGAACGTCAGATGAACAGAAATGTAAAATTTGGAGCACCACTGTACTCTGAAGAGGTGCCAGAGAGCAGGATCAATGGGCATGATTTTAAATGCATTTGATATATCGGCTTTAGCCAGCCTTGCATTTTTCACAGCAATTTTAATTAAGGAGATGATGTGGTCGTTACTTACCTACTAATTGGGAATGGACTTTGGCGCAGTGGATGCAAATATGAAGTAAGTTACAGGCGGAATAGGAGCAGATTCCTACACTGAACTTGTTACAAATCTGGCGACCACCAGAGTATGTAATATTGCAGCCCTGACCTTTTGATCTGGAGGGGATGACAAAATGAAGAGGATTGGGAGAGAGGGACATGAGGGGATTGGGTGGAGGGTCGGTAAGGGAGCAGGAAATGATGGGGTGAGCGGTGGAACTGCATACAGAGCATGCTAGCATCCTCCGATTACATTGTTGGAGACGAGCGGTGGCTTTGGCAGAGAAGGCTTTGTGGTATTAAAGAAATGTGAACCTCGGAATCTAACTGATAGGTCTAAAATGATCGACAAATAAGGATGGTCAGGCTAGAACTCTCAAATGATGTCCCTGAAATGGCTGAAAGCTAGAATGAACTTGGAAATGGTGAGAACTTAGCCACATGGTTGCAGGACAAGCCAAAAAACAATGCTTTTTGACAACCTGTATTCGTGATAGAGATATGCCTGCATTACTACTTATTTCAAACAATCTATGTAGTTACACAGCACATATTATTTATTACAGACTGGGATGTTGACAGTGTGTGTTTATGTGGTCTTTTTTATTATTATTATTTTTATTTTTTTTTTTTTTTATTTGGGGTCCAGGGCTGAGGTTCGTTATAGCCGAAGGTTCGTTGTAATGAAAGACATTATAACGAGGGTGTACTGTATATACAAAATGACCCCATGTCAGACACTTCGTCAACCTCTCTCTTTTCAATAAAAATGACAATGGATTAGTTTTTAATGATTAGAAAACAAATATACAGTTGCTGGACTTTTTAGTTGTGTATTATTAATAATAATGCAGTATAAAATAGATCAATAGGACTATGAGCTTCTTTTTAAGGATAATATCGACACTATTAGACACTTCCATCATTTGCCGTCCTATATTTCCATATTATTGTCCTATTCATATGGGCTTGATACCAGCATGTGCAATGTAGGTAAGTAAATGCCCATGATTTTAATAAAAGAAAAAGATCTTAAAATCCCAAGACAAATGTAAGTCCTTGTCATGTCTGCTGAACTTCAGTGTGTCATACATTCTGTTTTTCCACAGTGTCTTTAATGTGCAAGTATCTTAAGATGCTTACAAACACAAATTACTGCAGACCAAAGACCTTGTCAAATATAGACATGGCTAGATTTGGACGTACTTAATTACAAATATATCTCAGCAATATATTTGGTATATTTAGGCTAAATATTGACCAGAAATGATCAGGACCAAAGCCTCTACAATTGGATAAGTGCTTTTGTAAAATCAATTACAAGCAGCCCATAGACTTCAGAATGGGTTGATAACTGATGTTTGTATGAGGTACATGTGCTGCACCACTTGAACCGCCTGAAGCCTATTAGTCATGGTCCACAAAAAAGGGTGTTACAATAATTGATTCTCAAGGATACCAGAGCGTGAAGTCTTAGTCTTAGTCTTAGTCACAGTCTTAGTTTTTATCAGTGTTTGTGTCCACAGTTGTAGTTAAGCTTCTTGCAACTGCTAAATGTGCAAGGGTGGTCTCCTTGCTGGTCTTATCTCCTGAAATTATTCAATAAAAGATTCAGTTGGGTTAAGGTTAAGGAGTCTGGGAGGAGCTTGGAGATGCTTCATATCCTTTTCAACGAATCACTCAGTGGCTGCCCTGACCTTGTGGATTAGTGCAGTGTCAACTTGGAATGCTCTCTCTGCTCAGGCACCTGGAGAAAGATGGTTTCCCATTCAGGGGAAGTACCAGTTCATGCTGTAGCTCTAGTTTTAAGGGGAACCATGACCTTACATGGACTATGACCTTACAAAATAAAGCAGCCACAGACAATCAAAAAACAATATATCACACCCAACTCTGAATCCTGCAAATCCTAACTTTATTTGTACATGCTAAAACTCACTGTAACTTTTTTTTTTTTTTTTTTTTTTTTTTTTTTTTTAATTTAGTAAGGCCTTTTAGCAGCGACAATACAAACCAAGTACTGTAAGATCAGGCTGACGTGCCAGCCAAATTAAACTCAATATAGGAACATTTGTTTATAGGGACGACTACAGTATAGGACTTTTTGTCATTCATTATAAAGTGAAAAGCTAGTGTTTGTACAGTGTACAGATGCATCTTTTTTTGGGCTATTGCACTGTAAAGATATGTCTTTTTTTGTCTTGTTTTACATTTTGAGAATTCTTCATAGGTAGCTGTCTTTTTGTGTTATGTCTGAAATTACATGCTACTGTTCATGCCCTGTCCTTAAATTTTAAGGTTAGCTTTTTAGAATTCATTAACATAAGTTATTCCCATCCATCCCATTCTTGAACATGCTGAATATTGAACCATGCCCATGGGACCACTGCCTGACATATTCATTAACACTTTCCAGGGCTGCAGAAAGGCAATTCATTATTAATAATACAACCCTAAATACTTAATAGTGTTTTTTTTGCAGTCATAAAGCACGTATTGTAATACAAATCCTAAAATGGCATTAGTTTGTAGCAACTATACAACACATGACTGACACTGTGTCTATAGAGGCCATTGAATCCCCGTGTATTTCCCATGTATATAAAGATGTCCATTGAGCCTAAAATGTCCCTTGCTAATTGTTTTGCATTAACAGGTTTCTTATGAATGAATTGGGCAAACATGTCAGTGTAATAAAAGCCCTATTAGCGATCTACACTATTTTTTGTCTCTTAGACGCCGAAGTTAAAAAATACAGGCACACATTAAAAATAATGTGTACATAATGTACATAATGCTTATTAATCATAGCCACTAATTGGATTTTTTAATTAATGTTATCAAGCATTTTAATATACGGTACTCAAGCACATGCAACACAATGAGTACAGTCAGCGTTTGCTTAGAAAGTTAGGGCTGGTTCATACTTCTGTCACAGATGAATGCAATACATCAGGCACAGACAGCTATAAAAGCTGTGCAGCTTCACTCCGACCATGCAGCAAATGTTCCGACCTTATGCGATTTCAGGTCGCGGGAGCAGGACAAAAGGCTGTACGACTTTCCAAAAAAAGACGCAAGTCGCAAGTGTGGGGTTGACTTAATTCCGACCAGTCGCACAGGGTCAGAGACCATCGACTCCAAAGCACTAAAGGTGTAGGACATGAATGGGAAGTTTATGTTTTTTAAAACTTTCTGACAGTTCACTGGATAAATTGGCTGTTACTTCTCTGTCAGGTCCAGTAAGTATCACAGAATGCATCTAGTCTGCTGTACCACCTCTGCTGTAAACATGCCTTCACTTCTCAAAATACACTAACAGGTCTTCTGCTACAGGTAGCAACAGAACAACAAAAAAAACCTGTCAGTTTCGACAAAGTAGTTTTTTTTGTTAATTCAGGATCTCTGCAAGCCTGTGAATCGAGCTGCTTCATGTCAGTATGATACAGGATGGCCCACTTGAAAGTAGCCTTGTATGTATTTCAGTTAGATGTTGGCATATACTAATATAAAGGATTCCTGTACATGTCTGTGCTGCTCCATGAGGTGTTTATTTATATATTTATTTATTTGTACAGTGTAATACTTCTATTACTTACTGGTCTACTTTCTGTGAAAGAAATTGTGTGCGATCAATTTATTTTACACAGAACAGGATCAAAGTTCAGTGTTAGCTGTGTTAACTGTGTTAGCACGACTGATAAATGCATACAAATAAGTTAAATAAATTGGTCTTCCCCGTTCTGGTCATTGTGCCTTACTTGATTGAAATTGCAGAGGTTACATCCAGCTCTTATTTTATGAAGCCCTGCAAGTAAAACCAAAATAATTCATATCAACCAAAGATTATACACAATTCTCACAGAACCTACTAAGAATTCCCCAGAGTACTTTGAACATTCTGCAGTTTGCATTTCATGTCACTTGCATATTAAGGGGATTGAAAATAGCCTGCCATTCTTATAAACCTTTTCATCCACAGCAGGGTTACACAGTACAATGTACAATCAGTAGCTCTTAGGACATTTAGAAAGTCAGCAGTGTTATACAGTGGCTCTCAAAAGTATTCACCCCCCCTTGGACTTTTCCATATTTTATTATGCTACAACATGGAATCAAAATGGATTTAATTAGGAGTTTTTGCCACTGATCAACACAAAAAAGTCCATATGTCAAAGTGAAAAATAAAATCTACAAATTGTTCTAAATTAATTACAAGTACAAATCAGAAAATAATTGATTGCATAAGTATTCATCCCCTTGAGTCAATATTTGGTAGAGGCACCTTTGGCAGCAATTACAGCCATGAGTCTATTTGGATAAGTCTCTACCAGCTTTGCACATCTGGACACTGCAATTTTTGCCGATTCTTCTTTGCAAAATTGCTCAAGCTCCGTCAAGTTGGATGGGGACCTTTGGTGAACAGCAATTTTTAACACTTTACACATATTCTCAATTGGATTGAGGTCCAGGCTTTGACTGGGCCACTCCAGGACATTGACCTTTTTGTTTTTAAGTCACTCCAGTGTGGCTTTGGCTGTATGTTTGGGGTCATTGTTCTTCTGGAAGATTAATCTTCTCCCAAGTCCCAGGTCTCTTGCAGACTTCAGCAGGTTTTCCTTCAGGATTTCTCTGTACTTTGCTGCATCCATTTTGCCCTCTATCTACACAAGCTTTCCAGGCCCTGACGCAGAGAAGCATCCCAATAGCATGATGCTGCCACCACCATGCTTCACGGTGTTCTCAGGATGATGTGCTGTGTTAGGCTTGCGCCAAACATAGCACTTAGCATTGAGGCCAAAAAGTTCTATTTTGGTCTCATCAGACCATAGAATCTTCTTCCACTTGGTCTCAGAGTTTCCCACATGCCTTTTGGCAAACTCCAGCTGAGATTTTATTTGAGTTTTTTTTCAACAATGGCTTTCTTTTTGCCAGTCTCCCATAAAGGCCAATTTTATGAAGCACCCTCTATTGTTGCCATATGCACAGTGTCTCACAGCTCAACTGTGGAAGACTGTAACTGCTTTAGAGTTGCCATAGGCCTCTTGGTGGCCTCCCTGACTAGTGCCTTTCTCGCCCGGATACTCAGTTTTTGAGGACGGCCTGTTCTAGACAGATTCACAGTTGTGCCAAATTCTCTCCATTTCTTAATAATGGACTTTACTGTGCTCTGGGGGATATTCAATGCTTTTGGAAATGTTCTTATATCTTACCCCTGATTGGTGCTTTTGAAGAACGTTATTCCAGATTTGCTTTGAACTTTCCTTCGTCTTCATGATGTAGTTTTTGTTAGGAAATTTAGTAACCAACTATGGGACCTCCCAGAGACAGGTGTATTTAACCGGAAATCATGTAAAACACCTTAATTGCACACATGTGGACTCCATTCAACTAATTATGTGACTTCTAAAGACAATTGGTTGCACCAGAGCTTATTTAGGTGTGTCATAGCAAAGGGGTATGACACACTAATAAAAAATTGCACCCATCTGATGCCTGGAGGTGCTGTTATCCCAGCTCACCATGTGTGGCAGTGAAGGCTGTAGGGGTGACGTCCGACCAGGGAACTGAAACACTAACACATGTACTATGGGGCGAAACTGCTGCAGTAGTATATTTATTAAATTGTAAAAACAAAACCCTTCAAATAAAATTGAAATAATTCATATCAGCCAAAGATTATACACAATTCTCACAAAACCTACTAAGAATTCCCCAGGGTGCTTTGAAAATTCTGCAGTTTATATTTTACGTCACTTGCATATTAAGGGGATATGTATAAGTTGGCAATCTTGGATATATGTATATCACTCTCGCTCTTAACTCTTCTTTTTCTTCTCTCTCAATCTGAGCTGGAAGTTGATCTTTTATTCTGTGGCCAGAGCCTTAATTACCTATTAAACAATTACCTTATTACGGCTCCAGCCACATTCCCACGGGCCTTATCGGGATGGGGATTCAACCCCATCCACACTAGTTACACTTTATAAGACCGGCTTTTCGACAGTCTGAAATAATAAATAATAATGTCGTACGGCTTTCCTCCATCCGCACAAAAATACAATTTATATAATAATAACGATAATAATAATCGTTATTATAATAACAAAAACATCAGGCATAAATAAAATACACACAAGGGGTGGGCACCCCGTCACACACGCACATAGATTTATGGATTGATTCATCCCAGTAGTGCCTCCCATCTGAGCTGGAATTGTAAAAGTAGCATAAAAGTACAGCATATTTCCCAGTCATATGCTACTGTTATTCAGTAGCACAGAACCCCCAGTGGTTCTGACATGTTAGTTCATTACTATAGCTTACCCCTCTACCCCAGAAGACATAATAAAAAAGCCCAAGAAAAGTTGTTGTTGCATGATACTTTAATTTAATCGGAAACCTCCTCTAGTCTACATATATAAATCGAGATTTATAAATGAAATGCGTTTAATCAGCACTTTGTAAAACTCCCACGTACACCAGAAAACAGGGCGGTGAATACCAATGTGCAGTGTTTAAATGAGACAATTCAAAGAGAAAATAAGAGAAAGACCTATGAGTGGATGCTTCAGATGAGAGGTGCTCAGAATATGTCAAGGACTTAAACATTTGTGATTTTTTTTTTTTTTTTTTAGAAGACAGTTTGATTCATAAGACATATGCATATTTAAGTATGTATAATTATTCAAGTATAGTTATACTTATTTAAGCATGTATAAAACTTACTTAAATAAAATGTTTAACATAAAAATAAGCAATTCATGCAGTTTTACGTTTTCATTGTCCTTCACATTTAATATTTTAATTTCTGTGAGATAAAATCCTCAAATCCAATTCTCCAGTGTGCTATGTGACACTTCTGAATGTGTTTCTCACTGATACATTTCAATGGCATGTTCTTTTTAAGCTATTGGTAGACCTGTTTTGTTTTTTAGCTACAGCGTTACAGTGTTCTTTTGTCAACGGCAGCTTGCAAACATGCATGCATGTGCAGCTGTGATTAATTTACAATTATGATGATAAATACTGTATCATGAAGATAAGTAAAATCCTGCAGAACACCTATTAGAGATTTGTGCACAGAAATGTGTACTAATAAATACTTCCACTTATTGTGTGCTGCTGCTGGTGGTCAGGCAGAAGAATATAAACCAAAGATACAATACTTTATTAGTTATAATATGATATTATCACTGTAGGGTTTCATATTTCTCAGTAGGTAAAATTGATGGAGGCTTGAATGATGTTGATAAAAAATAAACCTTTAGAAAGAATAAAAGACATGCCTGCTGTCGGCATGTGACTAGTAATCCAAAGTTCATTCTACTGTGTAGGGATTGGTTTAAAAAACCCGTCGCATTTCTCATGATAGTAGTCATATTATATTACAGTACACAGTATTTGTAGTTTGTACAATGCTGGAATGTATGATAATAACAGTTGTTTTGTTGGTGTCATTTTTGGCTTTTTTTCATGACCATCTATTTATGTTGCCAATATATATACATTTTAGAATAATTGTATTACTGACTCTATTACTCAAACACTAAAGTCAATTAATCAAGCAAAGTTATCAAGAATTCCCATTACATTTATGCACATTCATTATTGAACAATGATGAATAATAGATACATGCATTATATTAGAAGAACCTTAAAATATAGGACTGCAGTAAGTCTGATGCTTCTGGAATCACACAAACTTGACCATTCCTCAGTTTATTTTGTTATGTTTTAATGAACTGAGTATATTGTTCCCTGTGTGTTCTTTTTTTTTTTATAGTGAATGAAGGAGGAATTAAACAGGCTTCAAATTCTTGCCCTGACCCTGGAGAACCAGAACATGGAAAAAGGATAGGATCTGACTTTAGGTAAAATAAAAATCAACCTGTCATTTCCATAACTTGTAAGCTTGAATACTAGAATATATTCTTCAGTTAATTTCTTCTGTTAAAGCTCTTATCTAAAAGAGTCACAGTGATCTAATGTTGTAATACGATAAAGTTCCCAACAAACCTATCTTTATAAACTGCCATTTTTAAAATTTATGTCCATGCATAGTAGATGTGATATTATTGATCTAATTTGATCTAATTCAAATTATATTTAATTGCACAGTATTTTAATTCTGTAATACTAGTATTGATTGTTATTTTATTTCTGCATTTTATTGTTTCTCTACTATATCACTAGATTTATCAGTTTATATTTTCTATTCTACTTTATTTTAACCAAGGTATTTTCCTCATTTTGCATTTGATTTTTGTGAATTTAATTCTGTAAAGCATTCTGTAAATGCATGAAAGGTGCTATAAAAATAAAATCAATTATTATTCTTATAAACAATAGTATAGTATTGCATGCCCTGGTTCTGGAATCTGAGCTGTGGTCTTTTTTTAAAAGAAAACCCACAACAAGATTGATTGACCTTTACAAAACTAATGCTGGTGTAAGGTGAGGAATTATGACTGTATCGTCCAAAACAGGTGTTCACTGGTGCTAAAGTTACAGTTAGGGACCAATCGTTTTCTTTTGTATGAGCAATTATTAAGAACCTTTACAGCTAAATTATACATTTGGAGTTAATCCGGTGTGGGTTATGATTTCATATGAGTCAGTGTCTTGTTATGCATTAGCTGTCATCAATTACAAACTTCAAAAGCATGAATAATTCATACTGTCTTTCACAGTTACTGAAGTGTACTTTATCCATAAAATAAAATTATAATTGACTTTGTTTGATTTAAAGTTTGACAACTGTTTTGGATTTAGTGTATGTAGTATGAGCAGGATGATGCTTCAGTATTAAATGGCACATTGCATTATTTATGGAAACGCAATAAAAACAAGAACAACAACAACAACAACAAAATGTTTGAAGCCCTGTCCCAGAGGGTAGAGTTAAAAGAAAAAAACAACTTTGCATTTATAAATAAATAAAAAACAAACAAACTGACTATAAGACTACTATGGCAAACCGGGTTGAGCTTGTCACATGCAGGACCTTCTTCACTTGTCTTTGTTTAAAATAAGAACACTTTGTTTAAAAGAACAGGGAAGGCTTGTATCTTATTTTAAGCATAAAACAAAATAAACAAAACAAAAACCTAACTAAATAAACATTTCAGTTCTAAACTATACCAGACAGCTAAGATGTTTACCGATCACAAAAAAAAATACACTTTTATAAATGAATATTACTTACAGGCAGAGCTTTTGCTCTGCCACATATACTCCCCTTGTGCAAAGCACACCTGGCCATTCTATGGCGACCTCCCCCCCTAGAGTCAGAAAAGTCTCTTTTGTAGTTCCTGCCCAGGAACAGAGGCAGAAATGGGTTTACGGGTGGCAGCCACGGTGTGAGGTCCTCCTTCAAAGACCACCCTGGAAGAGGCAAGGCTGGCTCCTCCAACCCTGCTGGTAGCAGTGAATGTGCTACTAGGTGAGCCGCTGGCAGCTGCAGTGTTGACAGTGGCCATGCTGGCTCCTCCAGCAAAGGAAATGATGTAAGAGGAAAGGCTGACAGCGGCACGGTTGGCTCCTCCAGCAGTGGTGGTGGCACTGGCAGTGGTAATGCTGTCCTCAGTAGTGGCACCACCAAAAATACAAAAACACACAGACACGTGCACTATTTACAGGCTCTGCCACAATTACTTTTTTGGGGAAAACTAAAGGAAGAAACCTTATTGTAGAGTTACGAAATGAAGGCAGACTTATACAGGTTTTTCAGGTTCTCGAATGCGGTTTATTAAGCCAACACTTAACAGCTAAAATGTGTTGCTTTACCTGCCAGACTGTGACAAAATAATACAAGAAAAGAAAAAAAAAGTCCAAAGCACACTGTTTTGGCCATGTGCTACAGCCAACTAAATGCAGTCTCCGGTTTCTTCTTTGCGATCCCATGCATGCAGAACTTCCCTCTCTCAATCACTGGTGATTCTCCCGTCTCTGACATCCCTGAACGCGGTTGCAGCAGACATATGGTCATTGCATTACTATTAAAATGTCAGTCGATTAGGTAAGCGTAGGATAAATGTTTAACTAATAACATTTGATTAAATTTTCGTGTACTGAGAATCTAATCAAAGTTAGTAGAAGAACACCTACTGCCAATGTACCGTGCATTGCATTAACTATACTTTGTTAGCATTGCTGAATACAAGATCTCTGGCTAATAAATCTGTTTTGATTAATGATTTTATCCTTGAAGAAAATTTAAATATTTTAACTATTTTAACTGAGGCATGGTTAAAACAATATACCGCACCCCTTGTAGAGGCCTGTCCCTCAGGTTTTTCTTTCTATCAGACGGCATTTTTGGAGAGAACCGAAATTTGAATTCCAAAAAAACAGATGTTTATATGTCATTTGAGCTATCTTTTACGACATGTGGACAAAATCCTATTTTATTATATGCAATTTATTGCCCTTTGGACCCAATCCTCTATTTTTTGTTCAGTGAGTTCAGTGAGTTTTTATCTATGATTGTTGTGAAACATGATAGGATTTTATTTCAGGTTATTTTAACATGCATGTCGACATCGACAGAGAGCCTTTGGTAGAAACTTTTTGGGATTGCTTGAGTCATTTGGCTTTACTGGTTCTATTCATACTCGTGGCCGTACTCTAGACTTGGTTATATCTCATGGTTTAATTATCAAGAACCTTTCCATTAAGGATCTAGCAGTTTCTGATCACTCTGCTGTTACCATTGATATGTTATTGCCAGTGTCGATAAAACTGCCTCCACACTGTGTTAAAACTAGGACTCTAAATGCATCAGCAGCTGATAAGTTCCTGGAAGCTTTGTCTGTTCCAGCTTCCGTTCATTCAGGAGCAGTTGGGGAGTTGGTTAATAATTATAACTCAACTTTTACAATTACACTCGATAGTATTGCACCTTATAAACTTAAAATAAAATTATCGACAAAAAGATTATCCCCCTGGTTTAATGAAACAACATGCATACACAAACGTGTTTGTCATAAACTAGAACGCAGATGGAAAGCTAATGGACTTCAGGTACACTATCTCAATTGGAAATTTCTAAATATAATGCTGCAGTGTCTAAAGCTAGAACATCTTATTGATAAAAATAGGAATAACCCAGGATTTCTCTTTCAGTCAATAGCAAAATTTACAAGTCCTCAATCGGAGTGTGTCACACAGAATACTCCCTCATTAAGCTGTGATGAGTTCATGAATCACTTCAACAAAAAAAGTGACTGACATTAGAAATCAGATGAGTAACTCCATATTAAATTCAGACTTGTCAACAAACTAAAGTACTGATACTGAACCTAAACAAATCATTGAGTATTTTCCTTAATGTCTGAACTAGAGTTGGATTCCTTATTTAGAAAAATGAAGCCCACATCTTGCAAATAAGATCATATTCCTACTATACTTTTAAAAGAGATATATTAAAAATAAATCTCACTGTTTTAAATATTGTCAACAGTTCTGTTTTATCAGGTATTGTGCCAGGCTTGTTTAGAACCCCTTCTTAAGAAGCCCACCCTTGATCCCACTGCTCCTAATAATTAGAGACCTTGTGGCAGAGCAAAGCTCTGCCCTTTAAATTGGCAGGGATGGGGTTAACTTCCCCTGCCTGCCTGGGTTTATTATGTTCAGGTGGCTGGGGTTGATTAGTTGATTAGGTTGATTAACGATCAATCAGCGCCCAGCCACCTGATATAAAAGGAGGCCTCTGCTTCTCATTTGGAAGAGGGAGCTGAGGAAGCAGGTTGGTTTTTTTGGTTGTTTGGAAAACTTGAATCCAGTGAAGGCATTGCCCAGCCTGGAAACTGTTATTTTTGTAAGTTTTGCTTTTTATCTTTTTGGTGTTTAAATTGCTTTGTTTTGGCCCTTGTGCCCTTTCATTTTGTGTTTATTTATAATAAAATAGTTATTTTTTTGAACTGCAGTCTGTCTCTGGGCCTCTATCCACTCGCCAGCCTGCCACATTTGGTGTCAGAGTGGGATAGCGCCACCTAGAGGCTCAGAGCAGTATTTATTTTTTTTTTTTTGAAAAAAAAAAAAAAAAGGGAAAGAAGAGCAGACAGTGGAAAAGGCAGGACAAGCAGCAGCTGAAGAAATGTAAGCTGCTGCAGCCACCGCTGGAGGACCCGGCCAGCCTCTTCCCCTGGTGTTCCTGGTGTGGGAAGGAGGACCATCGTTGGCGGTCCTGCCCAGACGTGCCACCGGCAAACTGGTGTGGCCGGTGTGAGGAGGACGGCCACAACTGGGCAGGATGCCCCTACAACCAGGCCCAGGAAGAGGTGCCGTGTTCACCCCGGGCATCAGGGGCCACCCCACTACCTCCAGCACCACCACCTTCACCACCGTCCCAGGAGATCTGGGACTGGTTGATGCACCCTGAGGCAGACCTCGTCCACGATCTCCCCATAGTTATCAACACGCTGTGGCGTCGAGATGGGGAGAGGTGGGAACAGTGGGAGGAACAGCACCACCCGGCCTCCTTCCCAGAGGTTGCCCTCATGGTGGTTAATTACCTGGCGGTAGACATGGGAGATCCACCGGTCACTCCAATAAAGAGAGGTGAGCCGCCTTCCCGAGAGCCAGAGAGGGGTGAGCCGCCTTCCCGAGAGCCAGAGAGGGGGTGAGCCGCCTTCCCGGGAGCCAGAGAGGGGTGAGCCGCCTTCCCGGGAGCCAGAGAGGGGTGAGGAGCTGCCGTCGCTCCCAGAGCCAGAGAGGGGTGAGGAGCTGCCGTCGCTCCCAGAGCCAGAGAGGGGTGAGGAGCCGCCGTCGCTCCCAGAGCCAGAGAGGGGTGAGGGGCTGCCGTCGCTCCCAGAGCCAGAGAGGGGTGAGGATCTGCCGTCGCTCCCAGAGCCAGAGAGGGGTGAGGATCTGCCGTCGCTCCCAGAGCCAGAGAGGGGTGAGGATCTGCCGTCGCTCCCAGAGCCAGAGAGGGAGGAGGATCTGCCGTCGCTCCCAGAGCCAGAGAGGGAGGAGGATCTGCCGTCGCTCCCAGAGCCAGAGAGGGAGGAGGATCTGCCGTCGCTCCCAGAGCCAGAGAGGGAGGAGGAGCTGCCGTCGCTCCCAGAGCCAGAGAGGGAGGAGGATCTGCCGTCGCTCCCAGAGCCAGAGAGGGAGGAGGAGCTGCCGTCGCTCCCAGAGCCAGAGAGGGAGGAGGAGCCGCCGCCGCTCTCAGAGCCCGAGAGGGAGGAGCCGCCGCCGCCGCTCTCAGAGCCCGAGAGGGAGGAGCCGCCGCCGCCGCTCTCAGAGCCCGAGAGGGAGGAGCCGCCGCCGCCGCTCTCAGAGCCCGAGAGGGAGGAGCCGCCGCCGCTCGCCACCAGAGGGAGCCGGGCCGCCGTCGCCGCCTCCGCCACCAGAGGGAGCCGGGCCGCCGTCGCCGCCTCCGCCACCAGAGGGAGCCGGGCCGCCGTCGCCGCCTCCGCCACCAGAGGGAGCCGGGCCGCCGTCGCCGCCTCCGCCACCAGAGGGAGCCGGGCCGCCGTCGCCGCCTCCGCCACCAGAGGGAGCCGGGCCGCCGTCGCCGTGCTACCTTGGAGATTCGGGGCCCCCTCAACCAAAGAAGGCTTGGGGACTCCGACATCAACCCCGCCCACCACCACCCACCATAACAGCCCACCCAAGGGACATAATTGGACTCTTGGGGGGAGGGGGGGGGGGGAGGGTGGGGGGAAGGGGGGAGTTGGCCGATTGCGGCCAGTGTACGTTGTACATGGGGGGAGGTGTGTGGCAGAGCAAAGCTCTGCCCTTTTAAATTGGCAGGGATGGGGTTAACTTCCCCTGCCTGCCTGGGTTTATTATGTTCAGGTGGCTGGGGTTGATTAGTTGATTAGGTTGATTAACGATCAATCAGCGCCCAGCCACCTGATATAAAAGGAGGCCTCTGCTTCTCATTTGGAAGAGGGAGCTGAGGAAGCAGGTTGGTTTTTTTGGTTGTTTGGAAAACTTGAATCCAGTGAAGGCATTGCCCAGCCTGGAAACTGTTATTTTTGTAAGTTTTGCTTTTTATCTTTTTGGTGTTTAAATTGCTTTGTTTTGGCCCTTGTGCCCTTTCATTTTGTGTTTATTTATAATAAAATAGTTATTTTTTTGAACTGCAGTCTGTCTCTGGGCCTCTATCCACTCGCCAGCCTGCCACAGACCTATTTCCAATCTCCTTTTCTGTCCAAAGTATTAGAAAGAGTAGTGGCTAGCTAACTCAATGGATTTCTTGATTCACATAATATTTCTGAGAAATTTCAGTCTGGTTTCAAGCCTTAGTACTGAAACAGCACTAATTTGAGTACTAAATGGCACTCTGTCGTCCTCTGACTTAGGCTCAACTTCAGTCCCTGTTTTACATGATTTAAGTGTAGCTTTTGACACCATTGATCACTCTGTTTTACTTGACTGCCTTGAACATTTGGTACTGTCTTGTCCCGGTTCTGGTCTTAGCTCTCAAGTAGGTTTCAGTTTATAAAAATTGAGGAGGGGGCTTCCTTTTTGTCAGAGGTTACTTGTGGGGTCCCTCGAGGTTCAATTCTTGGCCGAATTTTATCTTCTCTTTATATGTTACCCTTGGGTGACATTATTCATGGAGTTAGTTTCCACTGTTATGCTGATGATGCTCAGCTTTACCTGTCCCTCAAACAGGACTATGTATATGCTACTAACATTCTGAATACCTGTCTTGCTGACATCAAGAACTGGATGTTTATTTTTTAATGTTAATGTGGAAGAGCAAAGCTCTGCCCTTTTAAATTGGCAGGGATGGGGTTAACTTCCCCTGCCTGCCTGGGTTTATTATGTTCAGGTGGCTGGGGTTGATTAGTTGATTAGGTTGATTAACGATCAATCAGCGCCCAGCCACCTGATATAAAAGGAGGCCTCTGCTTCTCATTTGGGGAGAGGGAGCCGGGCCGCCGCCTCCGCCTCCGCCACCAGAGGGAGCCGGGCCGCCGCCTCCGCCACCAGAGGGAGCCGGGCCGCCGCCTCCGCCACCAGAGGGAGCCGGGCCGCCGCCTCCCGCCACCAGAGGGAGCCGGGCCGCCGCCGCCGCCTCCGCCACCAGAGGGAGCAGGGCCGCCAGAGGCCGCCGGGCCGCCGCCTCCGCCCGCAGAGGGAGGAGCCGGGCCGCCGCCCACCAGAGGGAGCCGGGCCGCCGGCCGCCGCCTCCGCCACCAGAGGGAGCCGGGCCGCCGCCGCCGCCTCCGCCACCAGAGGGAGCCGGGCCGCCGCCGCCGCCTCCGCCACCAGAGGGAGCCGGGCCGCCGCCGCCGCCTCCGCCACCAGAGGGAGCCGGGCCGCCGCCGCCGCCTCCGCCACCAGAGGGAGCCGGGCCGCCGTCGCCGCCTCCGCCACCAGAGGGAGCCGGGCCGCCGTCGCCGCCTCCGCCACCAGAGGGAGCCGGGCCGCCGCCTCCGCCACCAGAGGGAGCCGGGCCGCCGTCCCGCCTCCGCCACCAGAGGGAGCCGGGCCGCCGCCTCCGCCACCAGAGGGAGCCGGGCCGCCGCCTCCGCCACCAGAGGGAGCCGGGCCGCCGCCTCCGCCACCAGAGGGAGCCGGGCCGCCGCCCGCCTCCGCCACCAGAGGGAGCCGGGCCGCCGCCGCCGCCTCCGCCACCAGAGGGAGCCGGGCCGCCGCCGCCGCCTCCGCCACCAGAGGGAGCCGGGCCGGGCCGCCGCCTCCGCCACCAGAGGGAGCCGGGCCGCCGCCGCCGCCTCCGCCACCAGAGGGAGCCGGGCCGCCGTCGCCGCCTCCGCCACCAGAGGGAGCCGGGCCGCCGCCTCCGCCACCAGAGGGAGCCGGGCCGCCGCCTCCGCCACCAGAGGGAGCCGGGCCGCCGCCTCCGCCACCAGAGGGAGCCGGGCCGCCGCCTCCGCCACCAGAGGGAGCCGGGCCGCCGCCGCCTCCGCCACCAGAGGGAGCCGGGCCGCCGCCGCCGCCGCCACCAGAGGGAGCCGGGCCGCCGCCCGCCGCCGCCACCAGAGGGAGCCGGGCCGCCGCCCGCCTCCGCCACCAGAGGGAGCCGGGCCGCCGCCGCCGCCTCCGCCACCAGAGGGAGCCGGGCCGCCGCCGCCGCCTCCGCCACCAGAGGGAGCCGGGCCGCCGCCGCCTCCGCCACCAGAGGGAGCCGGGCCGCCGTCGCCATGCTACCTTGGACATTCGGGGCCCCCTCAACCAAAGAAGGCTTGGGGGCTCCGACATCAACCCCGCCCACCACCACCCACCATAACAGCCCACCCAAGGGACATAATTGGACTCTTGGGGGGAGGGGGGGGGGGAAGGGGGGAGTTGGCCGATTGCGGCCGGTGTACGTTGTACATGGGGGGAGGTGTGTGGAAGAGCAAAGCTCTGCCCTTTTAAATTGGCAGGGATGGGGTTAACTTCCCCTACCTGCCTGGGTTTATTATGTTCAGGTGGCTGGGGTTGATTAGTTGATTAGGTTGATTAACGATCAATCAGCGCCCAGCCACCTGATATAAAAGGAGGCCTCTGCTTCTCATTTGGGGAGAGGGAGCTGAGGAAGCAGGTTGGTTTTTTTTGGGTTGTTTAGAAAGTTTGAATCCAGTGAAGGCATTGCCCAGCCTGGAAACTGTTATTTTTGTAAGTTTTGCTTTTTATCTTTTTTGTGTTTAAATTGCTTTGTTTTGGCCCTTGTGCCCTTTCATTTTGTGTTTATTTATAATAAAATAGTTATTTTTTTGAACTGCAGTCTGTCTCTGGGCCTCTATCCACTCGCCAGCCTGCCACAGTTAAATTTAGACAAAACCGAAGTGATGATACTGGGACCTCATTAAAAAAAAAACATAAACATACACATTTGGTTGATGTTTTATTTAATGGACTCTGTGCAGATTTAGAAGGCAGAAGTAAAAAAACATTTGATATATGTTTATATTTATATAAACATATATACATTTTATTTGATACAGACCTCTCTTTCGAAGCACATGTTAAAAATGTTACAAAAAATTCCTTTTTTCATTAAATAAATATTGCAAGACTGAGAGGTATTCTCTCCAGGCAGGATGCAGAGAGATTAATGCATGCTTTTATATCCTCGAGGATTGATTATTGCAATGGTCTTTTTATTAGGACTAGCCACAGCATTATTTCTCTCCTCCAACTTGTACAAAATGCTGCTGCTAGAATTTTAGCTCTTTTTAAAAGTTTAATACTTTTTAAAAACAATACATGTAAATTAATCAACACAAAAAAAATAAAATAAAATGTAGATAATTAATATCTGAGTTTTAGAATAGTCATAGTTTATCCCTACTAACTTTTCTGTTTTGTTTTGTTTTAAGTCTTGGAGCAACAGCTCTGTTCACTTGTGATGAAGACTATGTGCTACAGGGGTCAAAAACGATCACCTGCCAACGTGTTGCAGAAGTGTTTGCAGCCTGGAGTGACCACAGACCTGTGTGCAAAGGTAAAAAAAAAAAAAGTAATTATACTGTATAACACCGTTTTTCATTTAGTTTGTGTAATGTCCATTTGTTCATGAAAGGTTACATGTAAGCTAACTTATAAATTGTAATGGCATTTACTGTAAATCAGGTCTATAGGATATGATCTGAATCTAAAGCAATTTTGCCAAAGGCAGTTTTGGTCTCCAACAAGTGAACAGTCTGTCACTTTTATCACAGAAATTCGATTAAAAGATGGATTTATCGAGAATGACTAAATACTTACAAAAATATAACAAATTAAAATACAATATTGCTGGTGATTGTATCTGCATTCAGATAGTATATTTTGTTTTGAAATAGCCACCACATATGAAATGCACAGTAAAAAAGACGTATGTGTAACTGACTGGGCTAATTAGGGTTAGTATTAGTTCTCTTAGTTCTATTAGTATTAGTTGTTCTATGTCCAGTTAAGAAATGTAGAAAAATACTACAACCTGTCTAACTGGAGCAGTGACTATTCAGGGTGAACACTATAAAGTGAGACCAGAAATTGGGATAGATTTAAATTAATGCTAACTGGTATGTAAACCAGGGTAATACATTACTTGTAACACTATTGTATGAAAACATGTACAACATGTGTGATTTGTTATAAATTCTGAAAATATCTGACTCAGGTTACTATGTACAGGAATATATCTGGTTAGATGAAATTTGTTACTAATGACTAATGTGTCCATATTGGGAGGCTTCGGTGTAATAATAATTACAATAATACGGTGGTCCCCAGCTAAAAGAGCACCCCTCGTGGAGCAAGTGAAGTCTTCTTTTAGCTGAAGTGTTTTTTAAGATGAAGTTGACTACCAGACGCAATATGAATCAATAAATAAATGAATATGTATTACTTGTCATGACACATGTGCAAATAAACTGAATATAACAAGTAAGAGAAAAGCAATAGACAAGTGTATGTTAATAAACTATAATCATAAAGTAACATTAATAAACTGTCAAACTAAATTAATGCAGCACCCCTACTCACGTTAAAAAATGCATTAATTATGAATACCTGTACAGGAGCAATTTTGTTTTACTACACAATGCCTTAATTTCATCTTCCACAATATCGCCATGGGAATATACTTTACTCAACCTATAATTAACTGAAGTGGCTACATTAATTTCCCTGGCTTTACTGTACTGAAAATGGCATCCACTTCAGTATCCTTTATGATTGTCGATAGCTCATAAAAAATTCTTATTGTTATTGGATTGTTTTTTATAATGTTTTACAATGTCTACATTTCTCCTTTATAGTAGGTTTTTCTAGTTACATTTTTGGTAGAGTGTGATTAATGCCTTTAGTAGAGTGTATGTGTCTCCAGTGAGCCTTAATGGCAGTACATACAGTATGTACAATAATCTTTCGTTTTACCCTTACAGTATTTGCAAGCGTACATTTTATTATACCTGGACAGCGGCAATAGCATTAGCAATGTAAACTGTAGACTAGCAAGCACTAGTTGAGTTGAATTGTAATATATTTTAATGATTTGAATAATATGTATTTTTGATTCTGTCTTATTCACATTGAAGTGGCATTGCTGTGGGTGAAATGAATTAAGCCATTACAAAAACGTATGATTAAAATGTATTTACATGTAGTGCAGCCACAGAACAGCGACCTACATCATGTCACTTTCCTCTGTGGAATCTCCTGTAATTTAAAATGTTGCTGGGTACATGTTGCACTTTGAATAACACTTTGCACAGTGACTGCTGATTACCATGGATCTCTGGAGTAATAAATGGTTTTATTTCCTTTTATGGCCTACAATTTATTTCAATAAAGCATAAATCTGCCTAAACACAGAGCAAAAACATACCCTTAATACAGTTCTGTTTTGCGTGTTCCGACCCTATTAAGGTTAATTCTGGGCATCACCAGAAGCGACACAATTGGAACATAGTTATGTCATGCATAAATGCATGTAATTTCACAATGCACTTGGATTAGCGACTGCCCTCATTCCCCAAACAAACTTTTATGTACACAACATGCAATTTAAATCTGCTTTTGTGTTGTTCTTAGTCCTTTGGGAGTATTTGATAAGTGAGTGATAATGTAAGAAAGAGGTTATATTGATTAAACATACTGAAATGTATGTGCAAGGCCCATTTGGAGTGTTAACAAAAACCCACACAGCTCAAAACTACAATAAATATACAGGTACTGAATGATTTCTTTTTAAATCATCTCTATGGTTTGCAACAATAAGAGCCTTGTCAAAAATAACAGCGGCACAAATGTAGTATAGAATAGGTAAGATTCAGAAGTTCTTTTGTTTTGTTTTTGTTTTTTTAATTCTAACTTGCAGCAGTAATGACTAAAAATGTAATTATCTCAATCTTGGTTTGTAAAAGTACCTTGGAATGCATTTATAAAGGACAAGTATGAAATATTTTAGTTGTACTATATTTTATGGCATGTTGGTCAGGGTTTCAAATGTATTGTACTAGAAGTTCTTCATTTGTGGTCTACTGTAAGGTGTTTGAACCACTGAATATAGGGAATCATATTGATGCCACAAGGTTACACAAAAGTCCCTATATATTGTATTGTATATTGTTGTGTCCTTTATTGGCCAGTCATGCACAGATTGAGAAATATATCACAACATGTTTGAATGCAGTACAGATTTGACAATATCAATATGGCTTCAAGCTGCATTTTAGGACAGAGAGTTGTACTGCTTCCTAATCTTGTGTATTACTGTGACATTGGACAGTTTGAAAACTGCAGGTGCTGCACAAATTTTAATGGACACACGTTAGTGGAGTGTCTTGCAAGACATAATTAGCCCCCTGGTGCAGGTAGTAATTGACTGGGCCATTGTGAAAGGATAACGTCACAGCCAAGGCTAGTGAATGTCAGGAACACCAGAGACAGAAGCTGCAGTTTAAAGGTGTTGCTGCACACTTTTATTTAACAATAAACAAAGAAAAAGGCACAAGGACCAAAACAAAAGGTCACATACTTTTTATCATCAGGCTGTGCATTGTCCTTCAGTCAGGGTTTCTACCAAAACACCTTTCCCCACAAAGAATCCTAACTGTCTTTTTATACACCTCTGTTATACACCCTAATTAATGATCAATTGTTCAATTATTCAATACAGTTACATTCTCACGTGGGACAGATTACCTCCTTCCCTACAACACATGTATAAGGCCTCTGTCCCGTCACATACTGTAGGGATGAAAAATGAAATCAATCTCCAAGATTCGATGATAAAGAAGGTAGTTTTATTCAAGCAGATATCTGGAGAGACAACACGTTGCAGACAGTCTGCTAATTCTTCTCTGCCAGTTATACTATTACAGTTTATATAATTAATTTAACAGTGGTCCTTTTCCTCCAATCCAAACCAGCCACAACCCGATTTCTACAACATAAGGTTAAAACACTTTAGTCTAAGCCAATGACTGTAAATGTCACGTATCTTATAATGATAACATCTTGTTATTCTCAACTGACACTCACACTACCCTGACATTATAACAATATTCAAAACATTGTGGTTAAGCCACACTAATCAAATCAGTTTTAAGAAATCTATATTACAGAAAAACAATGTATAGACATAGCCAGTTTCTGCAGGCTTACAAATAAAATAGGTCAACCATGTTCCATCATCTTATTCTAAAACATACAAGAATAAGTTTGGTCCTTCACATACAGTACCTCCCCCCTTGCACAGAGCACATTGGCTACCTCCCCCCTTAAAACACCAATGTCCACCTTTTCCCATCTGGATTCTTGTGGGTAGGTTGGAGGGCAGGTTGGTCCCGTCTGTGGTGGTCGGGGTTGTGGTGGAGGTGGTCCCCTCACCTCTTCCTTCAACCGAGGTGGTCCTGGGTCTTCTGTAAGGGGATGCCCATTTAACCACCTTTCTGCCCCCTAATCC
The DNA here is from genome assembly GCF_017654505.1 of Polyodon spathula. Lineage (NCBI taxonomy): Eukaryota > Metazoa > Chordata > Actinopteri > Acipenseriformes > Polyodontidae > Polyodon > Polyodon spathula. The sequence continues at coordinate 78,875,522 of NC_054537.1, forward strand.
TAAGTGATGACTCCCCCTTTGGGGCCTCCTCTACAGTTGTGGTGGAGGTGACACTGACAGTGGTACTGGCGAAGTTTGCAGCAGCACGAGGCATTCTGGCAGTGACACTGCTGAGCACTCCGGCAGTGGCAATGCTTGCAGGGGTGCTGGGCCCTCCACCAGTGGTGAAGTTGGCAGCGGCATGGGGCACTCCAGCAGTGGCACCACTGGGCACTCCGACAGTGCCAATGCTGGCAGGGGTGCTGGGCCCTCCGGCGGTTGTGAAGCTGGCAGCGGCGTGGGGCACTCTGGCAGTGGTACCGCTGACAGTGGCGTGGGGCACTCCGGCATGTCGGTGATGGGCACACCCGCAGTGGCAGTGCAGGCCACGGTATGGTGTAGCCTGGCAACAACAGTGCAGCCTATGACACAGGGCTGTCTGACAGCGACAGTGCTAGTCGCAGGATGCAGCACTCTGGCAGGGGTGCTGTTGTATGGCACTCCGGCAGGACTGCAGGTGCTGGGCACTCCGGCAGGGGCAGCAGTGGCATTAACCATGCTGGACCGTCCGGACCTACGGACGCTAGACCCTTTGGATGTGCGGGTGCTGGACCCTCCAGACCTATGGACGCTAGATCCTTTGGATGTACGGGCGCTGGACCCTCCGGACCTACGGACTCTAGACCCTCTGGATTTGCAGGCGCTGGACCCTCCGGACCTACAGACGCTAAACCCTTTGGATGTGTGGGCGCTGGACCCTCCAGACGCTTGACCCTCTTTGGCACTCGGGCAGGCCGCTCCTCCCTCTCTGGCACTCGGGCAGACAGCACCTCCCTCTCTGGCACTCTTGCAGGCAGCACCTCCCTCGCTTGCCTACGGGACTGTCCACTACTCCAATCCCAGGCCACAGAGTGTTCAAACTCCCCACATGCAAGGCACCTACCTTGGTCCTTGAGGCAGGTGAGGAAGGTGTCCAAGCTGCCATTCCTCAGCACATGGAAGGAGAGAGGGGTTCTGTCTACTTCTGACACCAAGTGTGAAAGGATAACGTCACACAAGGCTGTCAGGAAGCAGACCCAGAGACAGAAGCTGCAGTTTAAAGGTGTTGTTGCACATTTTTATTTAACAATAAACAAAAAAAAGCACAAGGGCCAAAATGAAAGGTTTAGACAAAACACAAATACAAATACAAATACTTTTTACTGCCAAGCTGGGCATTAGCCTTCACTCACAGTATCACCAACACAGTACATACCCTATGAAAACTCCACTCCCCACAAAGGAGTCTAACTGCCCTTTTTTATACACCTGTGGTTGGAGCCTAATTCATCATCCATTGTTCAATTATTCAATCCAGCCACATTCTCACATGGAGTTGGCAGGGGCAGATTACTTCCTTCCCTGCCAACTCAACACAATGCAAGTGCAGGGCTTCTGCCCTGTCACAGCCACCTTAACCTCCCTGCACATGTCTTCCCATGCCTGCTGATTACTAATGTAGTACTAGACCATGATAGTTGACAGTAGATGATGCATATTAAAAAAAAGTTATTACCAATAAATATACTGGCATATGGCTAGATGACAAATAAACAGATGGCATGAATATGGCAACCAGTCATATGAACTTTTTTGAAAATCGTATTAAGCCAGTTGAAATAGAAAACAATGGCATCTTGTTTAAACAGCATATGGGTTCATTTTTTGGCATGAGTTTCATGCAGTCCAATCCAAAATAATTAATTGTGGTACATCTGATGAGGTTATGCTTCCAGGTTACAAAGTCATTCCTGAAAAACAACAAGGATGATTACACCAATATCATGCTTCAATTTGAAACTTTTGAAAATTCAGTTTGATAACTAATTTTTAAAGTAAAAAAAAACAAAAAAAAACGCATAAGCATTTATCGGCACACTTGCTTATACCATACTTGATACATGGATTTGATTCAGAAGTACTGTATAACAGCATACATCATTGGGCCCAATTCATAAAGCTTTAACGCATGTCTTTTATAAAGAATGATTTTTTCAGTCTGCATTTATGAGCACAGTAAAGATTTGTTCAAGATTTTTTAAGAAACCAACAAAAGTCTGGAATAATTTAACTGATATAAAACTGTGTTTTATTAGCAAAAACAAATTTTACAAAATAATCTTTATTGAGCTCTATTTACAGAATTGTAAAAGGACATTTATAAAAATGTTTATAATGCCATTTAAAAACCAGTCCTTGCAAGGTGTTATCCTGATTTTGAACATCAATCTGCGTCCAGTTGTGCAGACTCAATAGAATGGACTCAAGTGGACTAAATCTAATACATATTTAATAGAGTGCAATAAATACCTCTCTACCATGACAGTCACTTTTTATTACTTACCGTGAAAGATCACGCAGGTAGGTAATTCTTGCTTTTTCGGGTCACGACAGTTACAGAAGACGCAAGCTACATAGTTAGTCAGCACTGGCAATATGGATATTTTCCCCTTGAAGGTGTTATTGTTCACATTTGATTCTATAAATTAGCATAACACCAACATTTTAATCATATCATTTTAAAAATAATTTTGAATGCTGAACTATACCTGCAGGAAACATACTATCTTTCTATTTTTCTTATTAACCTAACATTCAGACATATATACATGTGTTTTACTTAAGCTCAACCTACATCTTAGTGAAGAGCTAAAAACAAAACAATATGGTTACTCTGCATGACAGTGCCTACTGGCTTTGTGATTTAATACTGCATTAATGATTACATTTTTGTATTGCATTTTACATATAGCAAATTGCTCTTAATTTAAATTCTATCCTTTTTAATTAAATATACAGCTTAATTAATTTGGCCTTTAGCAACAAGAGAATGAAGCATATCATTGCTGGAATGTTTACAATGTATACAGAATACTCAATAGGAACAAAATCTCTTAAATTAAATCCAGATTGTCATCAGATAATCTGTTAGCAAATAAAAAAGAAAATCCTGACATTTGGTATTTTGAAGGATCTGGAATTTCTGTATGTCTTCTGTTAATGGAGTTTGTTATATAATATATCTATGTACTTTGCATTAATTTATACTTCGATCATTATTTACCATATTTTATTATTAAACGATTCCATCAAAAAATGTTGGATCGTGAACAAGCTGTGTGAGGAATCATATTAGAGTCAAACACTGAAACCCAAACTGGTTGAAACTAGGTGAAACATTGTGGACTGAACCATGTGCAACACTGGTATGATTCCCCTTCTCAGTTCCTAACAGTCGGCTTTAAGAGTCATGCAGAGGTCATTTTGCTGGAATAGCAATGCAAGCAAAGAACAACGTTGAAACAGCAACAGAGAACCATACACTATTACCTTAGCATAATACCCGTACACAATATATGTTAAGGAAATGTAGATTATTTGAAGTATCCCTTTAACTCGGTGTATTTCCATTGCCCAGCTAGCCACAGTAGATACATCAGACAATGAGGCTCCTGTAAAGAGGGCCTATGATGTAGCCACTCCTCTGGTAGTGTGTGCAACCACCCGCCCAGGTGGGGGCAGGCCGGCATAAGTATATGCAGTCGAAACATCTAGTGTGATAACCGTTGCTTTCAGGGGGCTTGGCCCAGGGTCCTTACACCGTACAGACAAAGAAATGGTCAGACTGACGCAGAGCTCTTGTCCTATCAACATAACATCTCAAGGCCCGAACCGGACAGAGGGAGTTTAGCCTCTGATCGTCCTTTGAAGAAAAAGGAAGGTGATGGAAATCCTCTAGTTCTACTGATTGATTCAAGTGGAAAGCCTTAACCTCCTTAGGGAGGAAAGCAGGGTTTGTGCGTAATGACCCCTCATGAGCTAGGGTGTTGATGCTTAGTGGACCGCTAAAGTGGTGGAGGGCGAACCGCAGGGGGCAGGGAGTCGAGTACCAAGTAAAAAATGTACTTTGCACTGGTACTAATTGGCTCTTGGCATCGTTGAGGGTGAGACCCAGCATCGACAGATGCTCCGTCACGATAGCCGTGTGGCCGTTGCTCCTTCCTGCGACTGGGAACAGATCAACCAGTTGTCCACAATGTTCATTCACGCATTTTGAAAACGTGCTGGGGGCTAAGGAGAAGCCGAATGGCAGCGCAGAAAACTCGATGACGCTTCCCTGAAAAGCAAAGCGGAGATACTTTCTGTTTGTGGGATGAATAGGGACATGAATATATGCATCCTTTAAGTTCATGGTGGTAAACCAGTCGTGGAAGCCTGAAGGTGATGCCTCAGGTCACCATGCGTGCCATGGGTGGATGCCAGCGTCTCATTCTATCTCACACAGAAGCATGGGAAGGGAGTATCGAGGCTCTCTCCTCCACCGCTGGCCCGAAGATATGACCTGGAGATATCGGCGCATCCAGAAAGTCTGATCTGTCCACGTCAGGGACCCTCGCTTGGGACAGCCAAAACTGCCTGCGAGCTACTACCTTGGCAGATAGAAATCTGGAGCAGTGTGCCTGATAGTAGGCACAGGTCCGAAGCCACTGGTTCAAGGAGGGATGCCGACTGTAGTATGTCATCTAGGTAAGCCCTAAGGAGGCCTGCCATGTTGGCTAGGCACATGGCTTTTTTAAATGGGCCTCTGGTACTCTGCATTGGCCCCATTGGCCATTAGGGCATGCAGGGTCCTTAGGTAAACCCCCTACTGGAGCACCAAGGCCGCGATGGTCGAGTCCAATGGTGGGAATTCCGCCAAGCCCAGCACCCGTCTTCTAAGGAAGCCAGCGGAGTTGCCCATTTCACTACACTTGGCGCAGAGGCTGGGTGGTTCCAAGAGGACTGTACCTCTTCCACAAAGTCAGGGAACACCGGTGTAAGAACTTGGAGGCTCAATCTATAAGCGCTTTGGAAGAGAGGAAAACCCAGAGTCTGAGGTTGTCTCGGAGCTGGGACCCGTCTCAAAGGTCAGCTCTAGTGTACCTCGTCCCTCCTTATCCTGGGGAAAGGGGCTACCATCCCAGGAGGCTGTGATTGATATCTCATTCTGGTCTGCCTCGCCCACAGCCAGGTCCAGTTCTCAGATATCTGGGGCGACCACCGGTAAAGGTGGGGTCAGTGTTAGTGGTGGAGCCAGGGCCAGATCTGGGGGTTGGGCCTGCTGACTGGCTAAATAATCCAGGAACTGAGCCATTTGGTCCTTTAAATCAGAGATGTCCTGTGCCTGTTTTGATTGGCTCACCCTCTTAATGTGCTGTGCAGGAGATCTAGAGTGGCTGCGAGTCTGAGGCACTAGAGCCTGAGCGCAGGGAATGCTCTGTGAAGGGCTCTGGGACAATTGGAGAATGGGGGAGACTGGGGCTACCAGTGCCGCAGATGATTCAGTCGAGCTTGCTGGGGAAGCTGCACCAGTAAACCTGGCGAATCTGCTGCATAGCACCCAAGGCTGGAACGCTGCACAGATCTCACAAAAGGAGGCATCTCCCAAGACAGAGGAGACTTTCTGCATGCCTAGGCACCAGACACAGAGGAGGTGCCTGTCCTCTGGAGGAAGCTTCCTGCCGCAGGGTGTGCATTCATGGAAGTTTTGCATGTTCGTCATCACGGTCACACTAAATGCACGCGGTGTCAGTACCAAGGCATGAGAGAGTGAGAACATTGGTTACCCAAGCACTGAGGGCATCAAGAAATGGAAGCACTGGGGCAATCAGGTACCGAGGGTGCAGGAACGCCAAGGTCACTGAGTGCAGCAAGGCTCTGAGGCACAAGGTGCCAAAACTACGAGTGCACCAGGCTCTGAGGCGTCAAAATAATGGGGTACCGAAGCACCGAGGGCACCGCATGCACCGAGGCACTGCGGCTCCAAGGGTGTTGAATCACCGATGGGCTACGAGCATCGAGAGCATCGACTCTGGAGTGCTGAGGCACCAAGGGCACCTCATGCACTGAGGCTTTGAGGTCCCAAGGGTGTCAAAGCACCAAGTGGCGTACGACTATGGAGTGTCACGCCGCAGCACAAATGGCACCATGTGCACTGAGGCTTTGAGGCCCTGAATACCAAAGCACCAAGTGCTCACAACACTGGGGCATCAGGGGCGCCGAAGCACAGAGGGTCCGAGGCCCCGTGGGTGCCGAACACCAGGGGCACCTAACGCCTGAGTACTAAAGTGACTGAGCGTCGAAGCAATGAGGCACAGAGTGTCTAAGCACCAAGGGCGCTGAAACACCAAGGCTCCAAGGCATCGAGGACACCACGCACCGAGAGTGCAAGCACCAAGGGTACTGAGGACAGGTGCCTAGCCTTAACTGCATGCAGTCACACAACCTGGGGTGGATACACAGGCTCATTGGCTGCAGTAGGCAATAGGAGAGTAGTCTGAAAAGTGCACAGTGCTGGACCAGGGTACAGCTTAGGTGATAGTCTGGCCTTAAGTGCATGCAGTCACATGACTGGGGCAGCGCGTAGTGTAGGCCGGAGTGGAGCACAGGCTCAAGAGCTACGGTAGGCTCAAGAGCTTTGGCAGACATATCCCAAAAGTATTGTAGGTGCTAATCTTTGAATTGAAATGGAACTACTGCTTCTTGAAATGTAGTTTTTTTGTTTGCACATCACTACTTGAAACTGTATGCCACATGATCAGATGTAAAGCTCCCTGCTGAGTGAAATGTGTGTACTGGTTATTTTTCATATGTCCCAAAATATTGTGATGATCAGGGGCTTTGTCGTGTTGTGTTAATAACAAGTGGCTATACCGCGTACCCCATTATTGGCAATTGGAATTTGAAGAACACTGGTTGGATTGTTTTTTTTTTTTTTTTTTAAGGGGGGGGGGGGGGGAAGGAAAGTCATGGTTAGCGTGACTTTAGATTGGCTGGCAACTGTGTGTGTGGGGGTTATTTTTCAATCAATTAGCAACTGCAACCTGATAGCATTTCTAATGCTGTCTGGGTATCCAGTTGAGGGCTGCTCCTTTCTTAAGAGCAGCCTAAATAAAGTACCCAAGTATTTTATTATTGCCTCTTGGCTTCTTGCTGCAGTATGTTATTATTCCAAGCAGAATGGCTGGAAGCCTGTTGTTCTTCAAAAGATTATTATTATTATTATTATTATTATTATTATTATTATTATTATTATTGTCTGGCAAGGACTTTAACAGCCCATAAAACGAAAACTGTTTTGCTTGCAGTTTGGTATGGTGGTACATGGCTATGGCTAGTTGACCCTGGAAAAAAAAAATGGAGTGAATAGATCACATGGTTTGGCAACCATATTGTATTTTGTATTTGGTATTTTTAGTAACTCATTTTGAAGACACTAAAACAACACAAACCATTTCTGGTATTACCCTCAAACTTCTAACATATGTTGAGGAGGGGTGTGCAATTGCGTAGCCACCATTTTTGGATTCTACATTTTAGCTTTAAAATGGAACTCCTCCAGAATCACTGGACTGATTGAGCTGAAATTTTCCAGGGATCTTATCTAACATGAGAGAATCAAAAGTTATTCAAATGATGAGTTTTTGTCACTCCAAGATGCTTATAACTCCTTAGAGAGTGCAGATAATGGGTCATGGTTACTATGTAAGACATATAGTAAGCCATACATGTTCTATGAAAATATGTTTTTGCCAGTGACCTCTGACCTCTCCTGAAGTTCAAATGCAAAACTTGATTGTAGCTCCTTATAGAGTGCAGATAGGGCCATAGTTACTATGGAACACTTATAGCAACCCATGTTTGCTCTATAAAATAATGTTAGCCTGTGACCTCTGACCTTTCCTAACGGTCAAATGGCTTGTTACTCATTACATAGTGCAGAAAGGGCATGTTTGCTATGGAACACATAGTCTAACGCTTCAGTAGTGCCTTGGAAGCCTTATAGTTGCTGACAACTCTAGTTCTGTATTTATATTCCCCATAACTAATAACCCCTGGGACTGGCCTAATAAATAGCTACACTGATTATTTCATTGACACTTTATTAGCATAGTTTGTCCTTTAGCATCTGTCCAGGCATGCCATCGACAGCATATGTAGTTTAAATAATGACATGCCGCATAGGTAAACATTTTACTGTAGTTTAATAGGATTGGTTTGTTTGTCACTTCTGGTATGACAATGTTCCTTGTCAGTTTATCTGTTTTTTTTTTTTTTTAAATTCAGTTTCACTTTTCTGACTACCCCCCAAATGGCTGCCTGACCTTTGTATTGTAAAAAAAAAAAAAAAAAAAAAAAAAAAAAAAAAAAACTGTGTGTGATAGAAACAGTTATTTGTTCTTGCTTCCAGAATGCACAAACTAACAAACTGTGATGCCACTGGAAATCATGCAGAAAATTGCCTAAATCTGGATTTCAGGACATTACATTCCCTGGATTATTACAGGGTAATAAAAGGTTACAATACAAACAATATTTAAATACAACATAGTTTACAGTAAGTACAGTAAATTATACTACTAAAATACAGTATACGATGCAACAAGTTAGAATTTAAACAATATCTCTCTCTCTCATTATAAGTATAGAGTATATTATATATCGTCTATATAATCTATAAGGTAGATATATCTATATCTATATATATATCCTATATAGATACACCCACACACACACACTGTAAGATAATAATAGTGCAAGGATAGTACTTCAGCTGATATGGTGCTTAGGTCAAGCTAGTACAGAAAATAGGAGGAGGAGTAGATGGAGAGAACTGCAGTCCAAACAGGTGAGCCTTTAGGAGGCAGCAGAAGGCAGTGAGAGATGGAACATTCTTGAAGTTCTCTGGTAGCTGGTTCCACCACATGGGGGTTAGAGAAGAGAAGGAGCGGGCACAGGAGGATGGAGAATGAAGGGAAGACATGACCAGTCAGCAAGTAGAGAAGGAGCAGAGAGGACGAGAGGTGGTGTAGGGAGACACGAGATTGGAGGTAGGGGTAGTGTGGTGAAGAGAACAAGGGTCTTAAATTGAATGTGAGCAGATAAATAGGTAGCCAGTAGAGAGTGTGAAGCAGAGGGGCCATGGGAAAGCAGAGATCAGATTTAGCGAGGTTCAGTTTGAGGCGATGTGAATGCATCCATGTTGAGATTCTGAGATGTGGGAGTCAAAGAAGGGAAAGGAGTGGAAGAGCTGGGCATCAGCAGCATAAAGGTGGTAGAATAAGCCAAAAGAGGAGATACGAGTAACTAGTGAGTACCTAGAGTGAGTTGTTATGTTTGCAGAAAGTCTGGTGAGGCATACAAAGAAAAGAACACCATACCTACTGTCAAGCATGGATGTGGTAATATCCTTCTTTGGAGCTGTTTTAATTCTAATGGCACATTAAATTTAGTTCCAATACCTGGTAAAATAAAATGGATTCCATAGCATACCAAAAGATATTGGCCAATCATTTGAAACCCTCCGCTACAAAACTTGGTTTAAATTGGACGTCCCAACATGACAATAATCCAAAACACACATCAAAATCTACTTCAGAATGATTAAAGAAGAATACAATCAAGGTTCTGGAATGGTCTAATTAAGCCTTGATCTAAATTTGATTGAGAATCTTTGGTATGAGTTGAAGAAGGCTGTGCACAAGAGAAGTCCTCAGAATTTGAATGAACTCAAACAATTTTGCATTGAAGAATGGTCAAAAATCACTAAAGAATTATGCCAAAAGCTTATTTACAAATATCCTAATAGTTAAAAGAGATTATTATTATTGCTAAAGGTGCCGCATCTACTAATTACATTTTGCTTTTCAGAGTATGAATACTTTTTAATTAGCATTTTTGGAGTTTAGCAAAAAAAATTGTTGAAATAAATAATTGTACACATCTATTTCTTGTAACTTTTTTTCTCCTTCACAAAAATAAAACTTTTGCTACAAAATATTTTTTCCTAAAAATCTTTGTTTTTGAGAAATTTCTAGATATTATAAATTTCCATTGAGGTATGTAAACTTTTGACGCACCGTGTGTGTGTGAGTGTGTGACACTAGAGAGATGAGTGTATATATATATATATATATATATATATATATATATATATATATATATATATATATATATATATATATATAGTGCCTATAGAAAGTCTACACCCCCGTGAACTTTTTCCACATTTTGTTGTGTCAGTGCCTCAGGGTTTCATGCATTTAAGAGGATTTTTTCTCACTTACCTACACACTATACTCCACAAAAGGGGATACATGGTTTCAGAGTAACACATGGAATTAACACATGTCCTTCCTAATTTATGCAGTGAAAGTACAGTGTACCAAAATGATTATTTGTTTATGTATTTGTCTACATAATGGAGCAATTTGCTGTCACACTGTCTCCGTATGATTTTGAGGTGACAATTACCTTAGATAACATTAAATGAGTTTAATTGTGAGTTTAAGTTGTGCCTTTTTCTTGATATGTAAATGAGAGAGGGGTTATTGAAGTAGTTTGAAGAAATATGTCCTTCGCCCAATATCTTGGCATGCAGTCCTTAAATTTGATTTTGACGTGAGTTCTGCAGATTGGATATGGCAATGTGGAAAGTGTAGAACTTTTGGAAGCTTAGTCTGTTATTCGGAGGAGGGATTATTGAATGATTGCTCTCTCTAGAATTATTGAATAAGTATCCATTAGATCATTCTTATATAAATCTCAGGTAAACTCACCCAGGCATTGTTGTCGCAATCACAGTTGTAATTATACCCTCCACCTCCCCAACTACAACCTAATGCCGGGGGGGGCGGGGGGTGAAAGGAAGTGGCTTCGTCACGGTACACCCTATCCACTGGTGGCTGCTGCTTCTCCCCTTTACAGGAGGGACCAGCAGCCAAATAGTCCATAATCACCTCTCACCATACCCATACAAGCAGTCATGATCCCTGCATTGAATTAGCAGTTTGCATTACACAAGGACAAATTTCTGAAGAACAGTAAACGCAAGCTAAAATGTTTACTCAGTGGCTTTTTAAAGAGAGCATTTCACTTTGCCTGCTCTTGTATATAACTTTCAAGACTGGAGTGGAAGTAATCTTTCTATTTATGGATTCTATAAAAGGAACAGATTGTATGGGCTGCCTCCACGTCATACTACTGTGGAGAGCAATGGAGTTATATAAATACTGTGGTTTTTAACATTCATAATAAAATAAGCCACAAAATATTTACTATATCGAGCATGTCTGTTTAATCTTGCCTTTGAAATTAACTTGACATTGTATTTGAGGATTGGTTTTGAATGTTAATTAATGAAAGCATAAAAAAATATTGAAGAAAGTTTTAAAACTGCCAGAATTATGGAATATATAACTATATTCTTCCAAAGGGAAATCTCGTAAACTATGGGAAACCTCAACATATAAATTACTTACAAAAAGGTAAAAAAAGTATTTTTTCAGTTAAAGAAAGAAAAATGGAGAACCAAACTGTACTTCAAAGGCCTTAAATGAACACTTGGGTGGTTTACTTCTGGTTTTGTAACCTTAAAAAATTTGGTTTGGTAACCTTAAAAAAAAAAAATGATTAAAAAAAAACAATTTGGTTTATTATATATAATATATTATACTATTATATATATCTATAATATATATATATATATAATATATATAAGGACTAACATCACCCTCAATATAAAGGCCCCCTGTATTCAGGACTGATGGAGGCCACCATCTGCAGGCTCAAACCAACCAAACATCTGTTTGCTCACCAGTTTAATGAGACCAACATGCCATAAACCACCAACCGTCTTTTTTTAAATCTTCTAAAAATGAAGATGCATCATAGGGGAACTCATTTGAACATTTTGAAACTTTTAATAAATAAATATAAAACACTATTAGAAATTGAACCTGAAAACTGTCTAAAACTTTAAATTCAAACAGTTTGCTAAAAAAAAAAAAATAAAAAAAAAAAAAAGCTAAACAAAATTGTATCAGGAAAAATGTGCAAACTGTTTAATAAAGTGGTAATCTATTAAATAAATTGGCACACCTGATAACTTTTTTAAATAATTCAAATCTTATGGTAGTAATTTGTTATAATAAATTATATGTCCCTTCATTAGTCAGGGCATGTATTTGGTATTTTACTGTACTTCAACAATAGCATCAGAAATGTTCTCTACTCTTATTTAGCATGGTATACACTGACTGATATAATTAATGTTAACTCATATTTAACATTATATTTTCTTTTCTTTCTTTTTTTTATTTAACGTAAAAAACAATTGTAATTAATAAATTGTTTTCTATTTTCTTTTCTTCTAGTAAAAACATGTGGTTCTAATCTTCAGGGACCAGCCGGTACATTTACTTCACCCAATTTTCCTTTCCAATATGAAAGTAATTCACAGTGTGTCTGGATAATTACCACTATAAACTCCAATAAGGTAAGGACAATTCTTAACTACAAACTACAGTGGTGATTTTATAGTCCTTTTTAGATTTATCTATATATTTTCTTATTAAAACCCAAGTGCAGAGTTGTTATTTAGTTTAAATGTTGATGGTAGCTCACAGTGCTCAGATGTTAGATTCCAGATGGTTTACTTTATGTTCACATTTGGATAGGATTCATAAAACTTGAACTCATGCTTTACAGATCCAATTTCATATTGTTCAATAAGGAGGTTCAGTACAGAGAAGCGTACTTAAACTGCAGTGGGCAGCAATCACTGAAGAGAGCGATCCATTTTATTTACAAGGTGGAGTGTGCCAATTCAGCACTTCAATTTCTATTTTTTTTATGTAATTTGTAATTCCAACATGTACCAAACAGCACTGACTCATACCGTGGGTTTTCCTGCAAGTACTACAAGATATCTAAGTTCACTAAAAAAAAAATGTTGACAAATTGGGTGGTTTAGCTGTTATATTGCCATTATGAATTATGGATGCATTCTATTCTATGGGCCCTATTCACAAAACGTATATGCCAAAACATATTTTTTTTACCACTAAAGTGTGGCTCAAGAACCATCTGACTTGATCAACAGCAGAAGGGTCTATTTTAATTATTTGAATGGAGCTGATCTAAATAGTATTTTTTTCACTGCATCCAAAGTTTGTGTAGCAAAGTGGTTTGCCGTATGCATGTGCAGAGGTGATGTGATTAAGAAACAGAAGACAGACAACAAAGTTTACGATCTAAACAGAATGTTTATTTGTATAATCCCGGTCTGGCGACCGCAAAGAGTAATCACAGGCAAAAACATCAATGTGTATTGCACTGTTCCAAAACAAAGGGTTACAGCCCGAAAGAATAAACACAGTATAACACACACAAAGATACACACACAATCACAAGTCCAGCGTGCGTGCTAAGGTGCAAGTAGTGAAATACAATTTATCAAGTAGAGTTGTGAAGTGTTGTCCAGGTTGATGCTGACTTTAAGCGACAGCTCCCGGTACGTGTTAGCCGTCAATAAACAGTATATAATTAGACACAACAAAACAAACAAACACTAAACACTCACGGTACAATTTGGTTTTCCTTTAGTGGTTCGCTCTTAACCATAACAAAGGAACAGATCACCTACCCACGTCTCCTTTTGTACCATCGGTCATGCCCCTTTGGTTAGTGAGTGCAATCGTTTCTCCTCCAATCCGCGGTTGCCACATCGCTTCCCTTCTGAGATGATGACTTGGAGTACCATAGCCCCGCCCCCTTTCTAGATGTTCGACTTTCACCTTTCCCTTGGAATAAATTGTCAGATCATCCAGTCCGGGGAACTCTGCGCCCTTTACACAGCTCCCTCACAGTTCGGGGTTAATATAAAGTTAAAAGGTCAGCCATGTTAAATGAGTAAAACCCCAGAATATTTAATACATTCACAACACAACTGCAAGCCAAGTATATATGTGTGTGTGTGTGTGTGTGTGTGTGTGTGTGTGTGTCTGTGTGTGTGTGTGTGTGTTTTAGTCTTCAGATTACGTAGGGTATGTTTCTATCATTTAAACCGTATCCACTAATGCTCAAGAGCATATCTATAACATGCTCAAATCCATTTATTCTCTGTGATGTTGTTACTAGATGTGCATTTAGTTTATGGTCACTCTATTACTGGCTACCCTAGCTTTAAAGTTACAATGCATTGTATAAATGGATGTTTGTTCAGTACACCCTTAGTTTTGAATCAGAAAATATACATAGTATATTATTTCCCCAGGATAAAGGAAAGACATGTATTTATTTATTTTTAAAGAAGTACATTATAAGGTTATTGTTGAAATACAGTGATTGTTTAAATATGTGGTTGAAAAGTAATATTCATTTAAGAAAATATACAACACATTTACTGTTTAAAATATACCATACTGCATAAAAGCATGAAGTATAATTTTACAGTCTGTCTCTGTTTAATTCAACAATTTTCTTAAGTGTGGTATTTTTTGGCTGAACAAAAGAAGAACAGAATATCATAAAACTGTCCAAGATAAACTTGGTTCCTGTACACTGAAGCAGATAATTGATTTCGGTCCTAGCATTCACTTGCATAAGGCTATAGCTTGAACATTTAAATATATTAATTCTACAACAGTTTGCATCACAACTGTTCAAACAGTTTGGCTGATTTTGCAGGCCTTGTTTGAACATCTTCCAAGAAAACATGTGGGTGGTGTGGAGGGCAATGGCCATATATTTAGTGTCCTTTTTTAAAATTTGCTACTGTCTCAACTGTCAGAAGAAAAATAATCCCAAAAAAAAGTTTACATTTTTTGTGCCTGCTGATACTGTATGTTGGGCAAAATGGAAACTCGTATGGCCTGAGAGAGAAAGAGATAAACAGAAAACAAGAGAAACTTAGCAGTGCAGTGAAATGAAAAAAAAGGAAAAAGAAAAGCAAGCTAGTGAAAAAGGGTTTTAAATCCCTTAAAGATGAAGTAATGACAACAAATGAACCTGATCACCCAGTCGACAAGGGTTTTGGCAGCGCTACTGGTCCTAATGATGGGCCCGAAGATTTGAAAAGTAATGAAGGAGTCAGACCCAGTCTACCAACAACACCAGTTAACAATCAATGTAACTAATGTTTGAGGAGATAACTTCAAGTTAGTTAAACTGCCAATTGCAAGTTGCTCCCTTCTGTAAATGTTACTTTATTTGTATTTTCTTTTGCCATTTTTCTATTTGTTTATTTACTTTCTTCTTTTCTTTACACCTGCCCATCGACTGCCAAAGACAATTAGCTCATAGTGAAATCTGGCTACAATACGTCTTCTGATATTTGTACGTTGTCGCTGTCAAGTAACTACATAAATAATAAATAAATGTGGATGGACCGCTTTGCATATAGTGGACAGAAGTCATTGCCAGAATCGGTGTGACAAGTATGTTGCATCCTAGAGAAATAAAAAAGAAAACGGGGGGGGTTCTTGTTCTTGTCCTGGGGCCCATGATACCTAAATCTGGCCCTGGTTGTATGTACAGTAACATCGCTGAAGAAATATGCAAATCACGACCCTTCATTAAGGACAATTTCTTCCCAAAAATGTTGAATAGTTCTCTAAACATATCATAGCACACTGGTGTAACTCTTTGTATATGCTTATTGCATTGTTTTCTTTTTTTTTGCACCATGTTACAATAATAGACTACCATAATTCATACCATTTCCTAAAGGGAAATGGTATGAATTAAAAAAGGTTAGTATCTCGTGCGCACAAGTTAGTGCTTAATGCTTGTAAGAGATTTTGGTAGCCTCATTTGAGTTTCTTTTCTACTTTAATTGTTCTTTCAGTCTTTGCAGTACTGTCATTTTGTTAGATGAGCTATCATTGTTGCGTTGCAGTTGCACCCACTTTCTGAGAACGAAAGCAGGAACAGGCTCACCTTCCCTAGTAAATGTACAGTTAGCTATGATTACATTTTGAAAAGGCTTTGTACTGGCCGTGTTCACATTAACTGAGTCTAAACACTTACAAGTTATTTCTATTCCATAGTGAAGAACAGGCTATATATGTGCAGCCCCTTTAAAGATGAGTCTTGTGGCAGGAACTCTACTCCATCTAACTAACCAATATGTGTGTTTGTCTTGACAACCTGATACACTCCATCTTATTATTAGCAATGCGGAAGTAACCTTAGAGATCTAGTGCCGCTCAGCTGTCCATAGCCTATAAATCCTGGCCACTGAACTAACTTATCCATTCTGCTGCACAAGACAAAATATAAGCTCAGCTTTTCCCAACTTACTTGTGCAGGTGAACGGGGAGGTCAGGTGGGGGTGTAGGGAGAGATGAGGGTTTGGAGGTAGCTGAGTGCAGTTTGGTCAAGGCATCGTAGGCGAGTACAACAGTCTTGAACTGGATGTGAGAAGTGATCGTGAGCCAGTGGAGTGAGCGGAGCAGTGGAGTAGGGTGGGAGAAGCGGGGCAGAGAGAACACCAGGCGAGCATTGTTTATTATTATTATTATTATTATTATTATTATTATTATTATTATTATTATTATTATTATTGTTATTATTATTATTATAAAACATATATTAGTTATTAGACAGATCATAAGCATTGTTTTCTGTTTCATTTTCTTGTTCTGGCTTGCTGGCATATTATACAACACTTTCTTTGACAAATCCATTAATGTTTTATATCAATCTGTAAGCATATCAGTGCCTTACATCAGTTGTGACAGAAGAGACACTTATTGCAAAGCGGGAGGTTTTTGTTTTTTCGTCTGCACACACTGTGTTACGGAAAAGTCAGGAAGCAATCGGCACAGGGAACAAACAAACTAGATGCTGGTAAAAGCCTGGTGTATTAATACATATATATATATATATATATATATATATATATATATATATATCCGAGATTGACTGTCAAAGATATTCCAAGTGAATTGGCTGCAAGTGGCACTGGGGTTTCCATTTCAATCCTAGGTCGAGTGTTGCTCCCAGTGGTTGCAGACCAAGGAAAAAGCCACTCTTAGGAAAAAAATAAAAAGTTACTGAATTATAGTGTATCAAACCAGCTATTGGAAGACTGGAGTCAGAAATTACCACTGAATAGCTGGCAGAGTCGAACTCAGGTACAAAATAAAAGGGTAAACAGAAAACACTTGTAAAAAACATACAAACAAACAAATCTCGGTCACTATTCTCTATTGCTTCACAGAGTGTTGTAAGCTTCCGCTGCATGTCAAAAGTAGTCTCTAAGCTGCTAAACTACTCTGTTTTATAGCCCAGAATTTGCAATCATAAGCCCCCTTCCAACACCACCCCCAAGTCTCGTGTCAGTGCTCGTGTTGTAACAGGTTTCATATGTAACAAGCAGGGTGCAAAAACTCTGTCACAGACAATATCCTGAAGGAAAACAAACAATAACATCAAAACTTCTAATTTACAAAGAAATTATGGGAAAATACAAGTGAGGAAATCAGAATTAAAGGTAAGCTCTATGTTTGGTATGTTAAAATAAACACGCTGTTTTGACTGCATTTAACACAGAACGGTTTCGTAGCGTGCGATGCTGCAGTAGTTGATGCATGGTCAAAAATCACTAAAGAATCATTCCAAAAGCTCATTGACAAATATCCTAGTTGTTTAAAAGATGTTGTTATTGCTAAAGGTGCCTCAACTAGCTATTAATTTCATTTTCTTTGTCAGGGTATGAATACTTTTGAATTAGCATTTTTGGAGTTTTGCAAAAAAATTCCTGAAATAAATAATTGTAGACATCTATTTCTTTTTTTTTTTCCTCATCCACAAAAGCAAAACTTTTGCTACAAAATATTTTCCTTACAATTCTTTATTTTTGAGAAATTTTTAGAAATTCTACATTTTGATTGATGTATGATAGACAAAGACTCACAAATTTGATAGCTTTTACTGGACTAACTAAATAATTATTAATCACAAACTTTCAAGACCTCAAGGTCTCTTCTTCAGGTAGAAGTTGGAAAGAGAGATTGATGTTTCCATTCAATATAAATTGAATGGTATGTAAACATCAATCTCTCTTTCCTACTTTCACCTGAAGAAAAGACCTTGAGGTCTTGAAAGCTTGTGATTAATTATTATTTAGTTAGTCCAATAAAATGTATCCCATTTCGTTCCCTTTGTCTATCATCTCTGGACTAATACGGCTACCATTTCATGTATCAACGACATTGGGGTATGTAAACTTTTGACGCGAGAGAGAGCATAGCCTCTCTCTAATCAGCTCATTTGCCTCTTCAATCAGCAGACCCAGACACAGAACTTGGAGTTTCAGCACTTTTGTGCACTTTTATTACAATACGCAAAATAAACAAACAAAAACCCAACTCCTTCAAGGAGCACTAACTGATCTTTTCCCAACTCTCTACTACCCCAGGACCGCTAAGCGATTTACCCATTTCAAAACCCAGTTGTAACTTGCACACGCAATACAACACACAGTGGTCAATAGTACACATAGTACTCACGTAACTCAGGGTTTCCCAATCCTGGTCCTGGGGGACCCCTGTGTCTGCTGGTTTTCATTCCAACTGAGCTTTGAATTACTTAATCAAACTGTTAATTGAACTAAGAATGTGCTTAATTAGACCCTTTTAATTGTTCTCAGCTCCTAAAAAGTTGCTGATTTCAAGTTACTTATAAATCTGTATAGTGGACTTGAAATCTCTAACTGTTTAAAAGCTGAAAAAGGTCTAATTAAGTTAAGGAATAGTTCAATTAAGGGTTAAATTAAGTAGGAATGAAAAACAGCAGACACAGGGGTCCCCCAGGAATAGGGAAACCCTATTCTAACTCACAGACTTCACAAAACTATTATTTTACAGCCCAACACCAACACAGACAAAAAAAAAAAGCTTTTTATGCACACTCACATTACATTAATTACAAACAGATAAACAATAATTAAGTGCACTCAGGTGATTCCCATTTAGCCTGAAGGCTTCTGGGACCTGCAGTCTTTTAGCCCTACAGCCATGATACCTTTCCTGTGCACTACACAAATTACCACACACACTGTGAATCCCCCACAAACACGCATATACTGTATATCAATTTGACATATATGGCAACACATGGTGGATAAAAAACTGTACTTTCTTTGAATGTACAAAACAAATGTATAGACATATACAGTGCCGTGAAAAAGTATTTGCCCCCTGTCTGATTTTCTGTATTTTTGCATATTTTTGACACTGAATGTTATCAGATCTTCAACCAAAATCTAATATTAGATAAAAGGGACCCTGGGTGAACAAATAACACAAAATGTTGATACTTATTTCATTTATTTATTAAAGAAAGTTATGCAACACCCAATGCCCCCGTGTGAAAAACTAAGCACCCCCTTAGACTCAATAACTGGTTACGCCACCTTTAGCAGCAATAACTGCAACCAAACGCTTCCTGTAGTTGTTGATCAGTTTCTCACAGCATCGTGGAGGAATTTTGGCCCACCCCCTGTCTGTGTGTTTACTGGGGATTCACTGTGTGTGTGGTAATTTTGTGAACTGCTCTCTTGAGTTTGATGAATATCTGTTATTTCATATACTTAATGGTAACCTTTTAAACTAATTGCCTGAGCTATTAACAGCTCTGTATTTGGTTTTGTTGGCAAGTAAAAAATATTGGTTTCCATTGAAAGTTTCTGTTTTTTAAATGAAGTAAATAACTTAAAGAAAACATTTGCTAGGGAAATAAATGTATGAGATTTTATATAAGATAGACTCCTTGATAAAACTGATCCCCAAAGCCAAGCTACCACAACTGCCTCAGTTGTTTGTATGTTATGCTCCATATCTTCTTTAATTGCAGTAATTTAACATCTGCAGTATTCACTTGACATGTACCTGTTGGCCACAAAGAGTGGTATTAAACAAGTAATAATACATAGAGTGTAGAATCAGTTATATGTCATGTAATTGGATGTCTAGGCACTGAAATATAGAATTGGAATGAATAAATAGAATTGCTTGTTATGTACATTGTAAAAAAAGATATGCATGGAATACAATTATGATATGCTGTACTATTATCAATAAAAGCAAGTCCTTTCATACATAACTAGAGCCCTGTGTTTTTAGCAAATATGAAATAGCACGAAATAAAACAAAATGCAACATATAAAACAAAATAAAACAAAATGCAAATATAAAACGAAATAAAGCAAACATGGAATAACATTTTTAAATTGTGAGGTTAATACAAAAAAAATACTTTAAATAAATACTTGCAGTCGTAGTTATCAAGGCTGCACCGTTACCTTAGACACGTTCTGAAGGGAAACGGAAGCTCTGACTAGCACTTGCGCAGATGTATAATTAGGAGCGAGTTATTTGGGGAATTCAAATTGTGATGGAAGAGAAGAGACATTTGTTTTTAAAATGCCTAAACAGTGCATAACAATTAAGCACCGCTGCAAATAATTTGAGCATGAGGGGATGTATGCAGCTGACAGTGGCAAAATAATGATGTGCAGATTTTGCAACTGTTGGCTGAAATAGGAGTCGAAAGATACCGTCGTTAAGCATTAGCTGTTTTTTTTTGGCGAAAGTATGTCTTGTTTGATTATATTTTGTGTTAGTATGCTAATCCTTTGTTTTACTTCAAGTGGTGCAAACTTTACTCCGGAACAAATGTTGTTTTGGTTTTGAATGAATGAATGAATGAATCTGCTTTGCTTAGTGTTTAAATACTGAGAAACCCCAAGCTTGTTGTATACTGCTTCAGTTCAATGGGATTGAAATACAAATCCAGTAGATTGCTGAATGTACAATTATTATGACAGCAACACAATCGTATGGCAGTGTAATATGTATATATATATATATATATATTATATATATATATAGATATATATATATATATACATATATATAAAAATGTTATTTTTTTTTTTTTTACTATACATCTATTTTAGTTGTTTTATTAATGTGTATCTAATAAAATGAAATTTTAAAAATAAAATGAAATTTGTAAATAAAACAAAACATTTAAAAATATCACAGGGTTTTATACATAACTAACAATTGTGTTCTTTGGAACAATAGGTAATCCAAATTAACTTTGAAGAGTTTGATTTGGAGATTGGATATGACACATTAACAATTGGAGATGGAGGTGAAGTTGGTGACCCTGGAAAGGTGCTACAAGTGTAAGTGAATTTTGATATTTTACATACTACTGTGGAAAGAAACATATCTATTCTTCTTTTACAGGTAGCATAGGTACATGGAAACACATTTATATTAGATCGATTTGGCAGTGTACATTGTCATCACACTGGCTCTCTTCCCACTTATCACATGTATTTAATAAGCCAAGTTGTTATATGATTAGCCTGCATATTTGTCATCTGTATCCATTCAAAGAGGGTACATAGATTAGAGCTGGTCATTTTTAAACTACCTCATTTTAAGATTTAGGCTTTTAGAAGCAAACCCCATGCTTACAGGAGACATATTTGGTGGAATTGTTGGTAAACTGAAACAATAACACAGAGTACATGTTAAAAATTAAATATAAATATGAAGATCATATACAGTTTCCCTTTAGATTATTAATGTCAGGCTGGGATATTCAATAACTGAAACAGGTCAAGAACCTCTTAGCACTGTTGGTATATTTGGCTGCTTCAAATTCTGTTCTATATTTAATAATATACTTCCTCCGTGTTATGGCTGTAGTCTGACAGGCAGCTTTGTGCCGGACCTAATAGTGAGCATGACCAATCAGATGTGGCTTCATCTTCAAGCTGATGAGAGTGTTGGATCAATTGGGTTCAAGATAAACTATAAAGGTAAAAGAATATAAACATTGTACTCTTTTTTTTTGCCTTTTGAAAAAGTAAATGATTTCAAGAAATTCTGCCTTGTAAAAAGCGAGTCTACTATACAGTAGGTGCATTTTATTTAAAAGTTCTTAAGTTAAATTTCTTTTAGAATACTTTTAAATTAAGATGTGGATTTAATGATTTTGAATAAGATTCAGATCGATTAGGTAAAGATGAATTTTCCCCAGTTTATTATAAATTCTGACTATTGAAACTGCAAGCAATGTTTGGTGTGACGTGACATCTATTGATTTTTGTTAGCTTTTTTCTTAAACAAGGAACAAGTTACTGTACATTTGTTGAGATGTGTATTCAATTTGTTTATTTTGTGTCATGCACCTTATCTTTATTGACTTACAAACATGAATATATGCATCATGAATATATGTTTGACAACTACATAGTCGGCACAGTACTAATGTATAAAAAGTATGATATCTAATAGAATTCTAATTTGTTGTGGAAGAATACAATCATTCCCTATACTAGTATACAGTCCCTAGAAATGGCAAGGGAAATTTGTGCCCACTAATCACAAAACTAGGACTGTTTTAAGGATTGGCTTTTAAATATTCTCTCATACTAAACAATGCTTTGCAAATTCTATATATAATAGCTGAAAAGGGGGGTTTCTTCAAAATGGTATTTAGAACTAGTCCTTAAATATTCGTTAAAGCAGTCAATAACATTTTGAGCCTGTGATAGAAAGGCTAATTTACAGTACAGGACTTCTAGTGATTTCCAAAGTTAGAGGAGTAGTTAATGGTAATGTAATTGGCTTTAAAAAAAAAAAAAAAAAAAAAGTGTTCCATGCTGCTACTGCTGGCATCTGGATCTGCTGATGTGCTGAACATGTTACTACCATTTACTGGTAGAGGGCGCTCATCACAATTTCAATGTGTAGATAGCACATGAAGTATATTTGATACTTTTTCCAACATTCCTCTTCATTGGGTGTATTCAATAAAACATGTTAGATGCAAGACCTTGACCTGAAGTAATAGACTAAACATCAAAAATGTAGGCCTGCTATCTCAAGAGATGCAGCAAGTAAAATCTGCCTAAACACGTTTGCACAGTACTATAGTTGTACCTTGTGTATTTTCAATTTCAGGTGTAAAGGTTTTTATTACACTCTACCCTCTGAACTTTTTAAATTTATGTATGTATGGCTATCTAGATATAAATAATCCAGTTGAATTATTTTAGTATTTAATCATTTCTATTGATATTTGTTCTGGATGTGCTTCAAATGGTATTCTGATTGGGTACCCAGACTATTTCTGTTGCAGTTTTTTGTGTTTTTTTTTTTTTTTTTACTGTTATTAAGCACTGCCATCTGTTGAAAAATGTTGGCATTGTGCTCCTGATAACATCATTCATGAAATAATATTTTGTAAGATGTTGTTCCTGGTGCCAACAAATGTAGTGTCAGGGTGGTGTTTCTTTCAGCCAGTATAGTGAATCTGACAAAAAAAATATTATAGCAAGTATTAGGAAAATTGTTAACAGGCTGATGAAAAAATTATTTTTTCCATGATCAGGATTGAAAATAAATGACATACATTTATCCCTATCAAGAAATCATTTATTTTTAGCAGTACATGCTCAGATTAGATAAAGTAATAGGTTTCCAACCTTCAAGCATGAATTATCGTTATTTAAAATGAGCTACATGTTTTATCTTTGATTATCTCCCTCAACATGAGGTTTCATAATAAATTAACATCAGTGATGAATTGTGTATCAGTTTCCCTCATGAATGTAACTGATTCAGGTATAGCCACCTATAAACCCCTCAGAATGTAAGGAGTAGATACAAATGTTACCCATAAAGAAGATCAGGAGAGACAACTGTAAACATTTAAAGTTGGAACAAATTGCCAAACAATGTTGCATATAGTACACAGTATTAACTTTACAGCTTGCTTCTTTATACTGGTCATTACATGTATTAATTCAATGATGGTTATTCCTGCTATTGGATCTCATAAAGCACACATGCTGGATCAATCATAGCTCTAGCTATGTAATTGAAAAGCATTCCCTCATAAAACAAGGATTATGCCAAACGTGTACGTGATTTGTTGCCAGTGTTTCACTAGTTTAGGAGTGACAATATTATATGGACATGAAAATGCAGGAATCACTTAAATGCAAATAAATGGATGCAAAGATGAGTTTTATGTTTCCACAGCTAGCACTGCAACACATGACATTCAAAGCTGTGAACACTGTAATGTCAGTGCCACAGCAGTGACGCTAGCCAGTAACATCAGCTTGTGGACATAGTTTTAGTATAGTCGCTAGGGTTGCCACCTGGCCCCATAATTCTGGAACACTTTGGGATGGGACAGGGTTTTGAAGTTGCCCTTAAAATGAAAGAAATAAACACATGAATTCAACACTAAACACTTGCTTACATTTATACTGCTTCTTAATTATCTGAACCATTGTGACAATACAAAACTTACAAAATAAAAAAGCATCTTGAATAAACATGCATGTAGGGTTATTCAAGATAAATTTTGTAAAATTAGTATTTCAGTTCTCAATATTTAAAAGTTGCTATTTATATCCTGTTAATTAGTAATGTATATCCCTAATTTACACTGACTCTCCCAGTTAAATAATAACACTGATCAGGTGTTCACGCTGTCTGGTGTCAGGAATAGTGGACATTATTAATTATTTGAGCGGGAGAAGGCGATATACTATTGGAAACTATAAATAAACATTATATATATTTGTAAAACTATTAATAAAATAAATAAATATTGATGATACTTATTTATCTATTTCATTTATTAAAAGCTATTCTTGTATTGTTATGCTGCCTCGAGATAATTAATCAACAGAATCAATTGAGCGAAGGTTTAGCACTCAATTCACTTGTTGATTTCCTTCAGTTTAAAGGCAATCATGTTTTGTCTTGCAGAGTTCTGGAATTATGGGGCCAGGTGGCAACCCTAATGGTAGCACAACTTTTCTGGAAGGTGTAGCCCATAGATGTACTGTATCTGTGGTGTAGCTGCATTAAACTAATATAGCGCCAGGGCTGGGCTTAACTATGCAATGTGCTGGTATACATCTTAGTATCAGTGGTACTCGTAGTTTTTACAACTTAATCCAATCAGAGGTCCCAATTAGTGTGAACTTGCGTAAGAAGGGGACCTGGGGCTGCAACTGAGGTACCGGGCATTGTGACAGAGCATAGGCTGTGCACATGGGGGTGCACGTGTGTGTGTGTCTGTGTGTGTCTGTTAGTGAGAGTTTGGTGGCTGGCGACCATCTGGGTGAAGAGACTGTTTGAGTCTGTAACCAAGATGGCCACTGTTTGCGCAGCCACATGATTGTTAATTGTTTGATTGTTGAATTGAATGAATAATTATTTGATTGAGAGAGAATGGTAGAATGTGCAATGTGGCCAGGTAGTGGTTGATTGAATAGCTAATTGTTAATCATCCCCTAGCCACATGGTATAAAAGGAGAACAAAGAGCATGTTGGAGAGAGTACAATGGAGAGTGGAGAAAAAGTGAGAGGAAAGAGCCAAACAGAGCACTGGCATAACAAATCTTGGGCATTTTGAGGTGTGTTTATATTGAAGAGTTTAAAACTGTTTGAATAGAGTTTTGTTTAAACCATTTTTTTTTGTTCTTGTGTTTTCAAAGGGCACACCGGCCTTGCCTTGGGATGCTATGCCACAGGCACACTTTAGTAAATAGTAGTGATGCACAGGATTCAATTAACAATTATCAATGATCTTCCATGCCTCATTTCCTCAATCAGCCTGGAGTAGTCTTTTGCAGAAATGGCTAGATCTAAGATACAACTAGATGCAACAACATGGGAATGTAAATGTTTTAGATGTGTATGATAGATGTCCTACTTACTACTGTATGTGGGCATTTTATTTAAGGCAAAGACAGTTGCTAGAAATATAATTTTTTGATTAAATGCAAAAACCTTCTTTTTTATGTTCTGAGCATTAAGGCATAGGATTATGAAGACAGTTCAGGGGGGAGCTTCTCTAATTCCTTTCACTCCAAGATGCATCTCTCTTCAAATCTCATTTTTTTTAAATTCTCATTTGATATTATGTGCTACTTACATCAGTGTCAAAGCTTACATACAAATCTACCATTTCTAGTATAGTAAGATCTTCAAACCATGCAGCTCATGCTAATATGAATGTAAATCTGTGCATATTTCATTTACGACTGAGCATAAAGATAAATTCAATACATGTCACTCAGCTGATTCAGCACCCTGGAGAGCACCCACAGATGTCTCTTGCGCTACTTCAGCTCTCTTACTATTTTGTCTGAGTGGAACAGCATGCTAGTTAAGAGCACATTTGTCTGGGTCAGATTGCAGGATATATTATTTAGGGAGCTCAGAACAAGCTAATTGGTTGCAATTTCGCCAGCTTGCATGTGGAATGCTGCAAAACCAACCGTTCTATGCAGAAAATAGACTTGTCAATCCTGTCACAGTGCAACAAAGGCAATAATAACAAGGACAATATAAAAAAGAAATCAGGTCTACAATAGTTAACATTTACAAAAATTAAAAAACAACTTACCATTGAAAAGTGTCTGGCATGGTTTAACATCTGGTATTATTAGAGGCAACCTTGGCCCCCATCGGTGTAGAGTTGTGTCTGTTTTCTTTGTGCTGGGCAAGGTTGCCCCAGTGGTTTCTTGAAACTTGGCTTGTGTTTTTGATATCTCCAAATGGCTGGACACTTTTGGTAACTTGGCATTGTTTTCACATTTCCAATGTGTTTTTGTTTCAGATATCACTTCCTTTTTAATTTATAATACACACACACACACACACACACACACACACACACACACACACACACACACACACAACCGGAATAGCAAAATTGTTCAACCTATATTGAGGCAATGTGTTGCCGTTTGGATAGGGTAAATGTAAATAGTAGCCTAGTCTGTTGAAAGGGTTAAGATATGAATCAATGTAGCGTAGCGTTTATGTAGTTAAAGTGAAAGTATGACTAATTACGGTTCAAGTCCTAGATGAAAGCATGTTGACCTTTATGTACAAAAATCTACACTAATATAAAATTGAACAAGAACTGTTGCGTATTTATTTTCATTTCGAACAGTATTAAATGGCAGTGTTTATATGATCGTGAAAAAGAAATACATACATATCAACAGAGATATAGAAAGAAAAATGTCTATGTATTGATTTGTGTATTCATTTATTTCAATATTTGTTAATGTTTTACTTTTACTAAATATATAGGCGATCCTTCAGCATAGCTAATTCTCAGAAAAATGTACATTCCTTTTTGTCCAGTGGGGACCACAAATAGTGTTACTCTCATCAACCAGTATGGAGAGGAACCATACTTCCTTGCATCTCAATTTATATTTACAACCAAGAGTTTGGCTTGCTGCTGAGATTGAAGAGGTCAATCAGCTACAGTTTGGAGGTGTGTATGTATAAAATGTACAGTATAAACAGTATAATCCTCCGATTACCCTTGTATTGAGATTATTCAAATAAGTTTAACAACTGTGCCCTTTCTATCTGTGGCCCTTACCAACCGTATAATATATATATATATATATATATTATATATAATATATATATATATATATATATATATATATATATATACACACACACACACAAACACACACACATACACATACAGTGAACTCCAGTGACACATTTTTTGTTGTTTTGGCTCTGTATTCCAGCACTTTGGATTTGAAATGATACAATGACTAGGGGGTTGAAGTGCAGACTGTCAGCTTTAATTTGAGGGTATTTTCATCCATAAAAATCACAGCACGTTTTATACATAGTCACCCCATTTTAAAGTACCAAAAGTATTTGGACAGATTAACATTATGTACAATACAGTAGTCACGTTTAGTACTTGGTCGCATATCCTTTGTATGCAATGATTGTTTGAAGTCTGTGACCCATAGACATCACCAGATGATGGGTATCTTCCCTGGTGATGCTCTGCCAGGCCTGTACTGCAGCCATATTCAGTTCCTGCTTGTTTCAGGGGCTTTTTGCCTTCAGTCTTTGTCTTCAGCATGTGAAATGCATGCTCAATTGGATTCAGATCAGGTGATTGCCTTGGCCAGTAAAGAATTTTCCACTGTTTAGCCCTGAAAAACTCCTTGGTTGCTATGGCAGTGTGTTTGGGGTCATTGTCCTGCTGCATGATGAAGCACCGTCCAATGAGTTTGGAGGCATTGGGTTGTATCTGAGCAGACAAGATGTTTCTGTACACTTCAGAATTCATCCTGCTGCTGCCATCAGCAGTCACTTCACCACTGAAGACAAGTGAGCCAGTTCCAGTTGCAGCCATACATGCCCAAGCCATAACACTACCTCCACCATG
The DNA here is from genome assembly GCF_017654505.1 of Polyodon spathula. Classification (NCBI taxonomy): domain Eukaryota; kingdom Metazoa; phylum Chordata; class Actinopteri; order Acipenseriformes; family Polyodontidae; genus Polyodon; species Polyodon spathula. Next base: position 78,903,638 of record NC_054537.1, read on the forward strand.
TTTCACAGATGAGGTGGTATACTTTGGATCATGGGCAGTTCCTTTTTTTCTCCACACTTTCCTCTTTCCATCACTCTGGTACAGGTTAATTTTTGTCTCATCTATTCATAAGACTTTTTTACAGGCTCTTTTAGGTACTTTTTAGCAAACTGTAACCTGGCCATTCTGTTCATGAGGCTTACTTGTGGTGTACCCTCTGAAGTTCTGCTGGTGTACTTTTCTGCCTATGGTAGTCTTTGACACATCTATGCCTACCTCCTGGAGAATGTTCTTGATCTGTTGGACTGTTGTTATGGGTTTTTTCTTCACCATTGAAAGTATTCTTTGGTCATCCACTATAGTGGTCTTACTTGCTCTACCAGGTCGTTTGCCATTGCTGAGCTCACCAGTGCTTTCTTTCTTCTTAATGATGTACCAAACAGTTGACTCTTTTGGCACGCCTAATGTTTTGGCTATGTCTCTGATCGATTCAGATTTTTCTGCCTCATGATGGCCAGCTTTACTTGCATTGACACTTATTTGGTCCTCATGTTGTCTGACACCAGCAACAGACTCCAAAGGCAAATGCAAAGCCTAGAATCAAGACTAGACATTGACAGCACTCTTGTGCATGCACTAATGATGCAAACAAACACACCTGCCTAATAAGAAACAGCTGTGAAGCCAATTGTCCAAATACTTTTGGCACCCTAAAATGGGGGAGACTATATACAAAACGTGCTGTAATTTCTAAACGGTTCATCCAATATGGATGAAAATACCCTGAAATTAAAGCTGACAGTTTGCCACCTAGTCATTGTATCATTTCAAATTCAAAGTGCTGGAATACAGAGCTAAAACAACAAAGAATGTGTGTGTGTGTATCTGTATGTATGTGTATATATATATATATATATATATATATATATATATATATATATATATATATATAACGTGAACAACCAATGAGAAACACTCACGTGGATTCGGGCACAGCCCACAATAACCAAACTAACCAATCACAGGGGGGAAGTCAGGACAACAAAACCAGCCACTCTCTGCAAATGAGGTGTGATCGAGGAGTGTTTCTCTCCACAAACGAGGTCTGCTCGAGGAGTTTGCCCATGCTTGAGTTTTGCCTATGAGAGAAATTCTCCGCAGAGGAGCAGAGCTCCAGGCAAGAGAAAGAAGTGAGCTCAACCTGCTAGAAATGGCTTGGAGTTCAGAAGAACGAAATGGAAGCTAACTTTGTGTGATAAGCCATATTCAATATTAGTATATTAACCATGTATGCTAATGATGTCGTGGCCATTGTAGTTGTTTGACTGTAGAATCAATGAGCCATACACAATTGACGCATATCTCTAATCAATAGCCTTTCATTTCTGTAATATTAGATTAGTTGTGTAACCCTTTTTATTCTTAATTAAACTATTGTTTTATATTTCTGACCTGTGAATGTTGGTTATTGTCAAGGCAATTCGATTTCTACATGATCTGACCGAACTATTATGGTATGTCTCAGTTATTAACATTTGGACGTTCTTAAACAGGGTGCCTATATATATATATATATATATATATATATATATATATATATATATATATATATATATATATATATATATAGTAACAAGGCAGGGAGGGGGTTAATATCCTCCCTGCAGAAACATGTGGGTTTACACAAAAATTTAACAAATCTTGTTTGTTTATTTATTTATTTATTTATTTATTTATTTATTTGTTAATTATCACTTGCACCTGGCTATTGTAAATTAGAGCCAGGTGCTGCAAGGTATATATATATAGAGAGCAAGAAGTCTGCTCAAGGCTGCTGTGTGAAGAAGCCCACTTGATTGTGTGCTCAAGATAACTGTGTCCCTTTTTGTTTTCTTTTTACTGTGTGTGCAAATGTTTTGTTGTGGCTGGTAAACGACTTGGCCTTCCGGCGATAGTTTAGGTTCCTGGCGTGTGTAATCAGCGCTCTATAAACGAGTTAGGTTTTGTTTTTGTTTTATTTTTGTATTATTAAAAGTGCACGTAAGTACTGAAATTTCAAGTTCTGTGTCTGGGTCTGATTTTAAATTAGAAAACGAACCGTGGAGAGTGCAGCCCGGTTTACAGTAATGCCAAGTTTATTTATTTATTTTTTTATGTTGTGCAATAAGCAATTATTAAACCAAGATACATAATGCCAAAGTATTATGTGATGGGGAGTATAATGTCTGTTAGAGACCAAAATAAAAGCCTAGAATTTATTTGTCAAGAATACATGTGAACTATTATTATTCTTGAGATGTTTGGCTTTCTTTTGATACCGCATGAATAAATATATACTGCCGAAAAACAAAAACTGAAATACTGGGTACTGGCTCCTAGACTATCAGAGATGAACAGTCCAAACAGACAGACAACACTGAGAATGCAAATTTGGAGTAAAGAACTTTTAGAATCTAATCAAACGTGTGACCTCACAGGGTCATCTTAACTGTAACAAAGAAAATAACTGGGGAGAGAAAAACATGTACTTCCTTCACATGTATAGCACTGTGGAAGTGAAAAAGTTTTTCCTTGAAAGTGAAAATAAAGTTTGAAAAACAAAAATATTGTCAGCAAATATTTTTTTTTATCAGCAAATCAATAAGGGACTTGTGAGAATTAGGCTATTTTAAAAGTGTGTTTAAATCTTTAGTTGTTATCCAGAATGTGTTTAGGATGCTACCTAGTTTTAATTTACTTTTATTCCAACAGAAATTGAAAAGGAGAGTTGTGGCAATCCGGGGACACCTTTGTATGGCATCCGAGAAGGCAATGGATTCTCAAATGGGGACAGTCTAAGATTTGAATGCCAGTTTGGATTTGAACTTATTGGAGAGAGGTCAATTGTTTGTCAAAATAACAACCAGTGGTCAGCGAATATACCAATCTGCATTTGTGAGTAAAACATTTTTTTTCAAACAGTAGTTATAAAAAGTACAGCTTTTCCCTGTTTACTAAGTTTCAACAATGAAGCACTGTATTACATTAATAACTGCTTCTTATATATCTTTCTGTGAGACTTTCCAATTTAAGTACAATTCGTGCAGATTTTTCCACAGATAACTTACTTTGTGCCTTAAGTGAACTCTCTCCTTGCACATACTTTAACTTCACCCTCCTAGAATGCATACTAGCTACCTGTTGTCTGTTATTTGAACACCAGTTATTAGAGCAGAATCACATAGTTTCGAGTTGTAATGAAATCTGTTCACACTGGGATTATAAAATATAGCAAGCAAAATATGCAAAAGAGACTCTGACTAAATACATATCCCTACATCAGGACTGAAAAAGTATGCCTGTATGTGACATAACATCTATTTCTCAATTATTCAATACTGAAAACTGTTCCAATGAGGAATGTGTCCCCTTTGTGGTTATTTTAAGGGTTTTTACCAATTTTAACTAAGATGTCAGCAAAGAACACTTTGCCGTCATTTAATCGTTTAACAATGTATTTCTGTATTAACTGTATTTTTTTCTGCTAAAAGTGTAAGAACTTGTTAAAGAAAATGCTTTTCCTTTTTGTTCTTGCAGTTCCTTGTTTATCTAACTTCACTGCACCCATGGGAACAGTTCTATCTCCAGATTACCCAGAAGGTTACGGCAACAACATGAATTGTGTTTGGCTTATCATCTCTGAACCAGGGAGTCGAATTCACCTTGCTTTTAATGACTTTGATTTGGAATCTCAGTTTGACTTCTTGGCTGTGAAAGATGGAGAACTGCCTGATTCATTTGTGCTGGGCACCTTCACCGGTGCTGAGGTCCCTTCTCATCTCACCAGTAATAACCACATCTTGCGCTTAGAGTTTCAAGCAGATCATTCAATGTCTGGACGAGGATTTAACATCACATACAGCAGTAAGTATGTCTCTAATACTTGCATTAAAGATTAAGTAGCTACAAATTTAATTTTCTCCTACTTTTCTTTTACTTCCACTTGTGCTTATGATGTTTGCAATCTAAGTAGTTTCAGTTACTCAAGTAGTGTGTTTTTTTATGTTAAGGTTATTTGGTGCTTTGACTATGAGTTTGGGAACTGCTCTTCAGTTCTATTTGCCATCCAAAGTGCCTTTTATATTAGTAAGCACAAGCACCTTCTAGAACACTGCTGTGTATTAACAAAAGGTGTCTGGATAGCATTCAGATTGAGGTTCTAATTCCAGAAATTCACGTGAGACTGATCTTTCAACTGTTGCCTTGGCCAGACTAAAATATTTGGACTTTCTTTTTTCAATGTATTCATAAATAAATTGTTGTATTTATCATAACATCAAATTATGTTTTAATCTATACACGTGCAGACATATTATAGAGAAAGTGAAGCAATACTGGATTATTATAAAACATATACACATATTTGTTGATTTCGTAAAAAGAACAAAAACGTCTATGGGAGATTATGCAAATCAGCATACAACACAGTTGATGGATATTATCCTTTTTACATTTTCCCTGGAATCCAAATTTGGATTAGAACCAGCAGCACTCGTGGCAGACTTTGTCTGTATTATATGTGTCAAATTCCTTTTGAAGGCAGAAATGTTATTTTAATGAAAAGGTATGCAAGAGTCAAATTACTTAAATCTATTTGGATTATACAGGTCACTTTGCCCTCTATCAGTGTTTTTTTTTTTTTTTTTTTTTCTATTACTTATTTCCTGGCAGCAAAATGGAACCATGGATTTCCAGCTATCAAAAATTTCAATAACAGTAAATCAATTTTTCAATTTTGTCAGGCATACTAATACAGCAATAGTTTGAAAGTTATTTACAATTCTGGTTTAAACTTTATTGTATATGTTTCCAAAAATGACCAGATTCTTAATTATGGTTCTGATGGTCACTGTAAGAAATGTGGTTATGATAGAGATATGTTTGGCTTGGAACCATGATTGGGTTTAAAGTTGTATATTTATAAAACGGCAGGCAGAGATGCTGCTCTCTGAGTGGTCCATCACAAGTTCCACCCATTGAAAAAATGCACAGCATCACCACCACTGGAGACTCGTCACAAAATATTGGTACTGAAACACCAATGTAAATAATCTGAAAACTGAAGAAAACTTGGGCCTCCACAAACCTCTCCTGTTATAATAAAGCATGTTTGCAACTGTTTTCAATAAAACAGACGAGTCATGGAAAAGATATGCAACAATGACATTCAATGAAAAAAAAAAATCATAACTCCCACAGTGAAACAAACAACCGCAAAATCGTAGAATGATGTATGGGGACTTTACTAATCCACTCTGTCTTGTGCTTTCACCACAAAAATTTAAAAGATGCCTGAAAAACTCACCTGCTTTTTAATTACATCCTACATGTATCAACAATTGGATTTCTAGCAACTGTTGTTAATAATCAATTTTACAGTAAAATTTAATTCTATGAAAAATGCACATGGGATCAATAGTTATTAGTATTTGTTAAATAATAAATCTAATACCTCTCACACACACAGACGCAAGCGGACTGAATATTATTTTTTAAAACAGTAGAAGGACTAACCAATGAATGTAACGATGGTAAATTACGTTTTATAATCACATTTAGGTACTCCAGAGTGTTGTGATATGCTGAAATAATTTTTCAGTTTACTATGCTTTCTCCATGCTTATTATATATTTTTATCAACAGCATCATTTATCAAACTTATTTTTGCCTTGTCATGCTTGCAAACCCTTACACTTTGCTATGCTTTTACCACTTTTATACTTTTATAAAGCTATATAATACAGTCATTTTAAGAAACTTTATTGCACAGAAGCATAAAAAAGATACCCCGTTGTACCATTTCAGGTTTATATGTATTATGTGTATTTTATTATACAGATTGGTTCATATTTATACGGTTTGTTTAATATGAACTCGGCACATTATCAATTAACCCAAAAAAGGCATCCTTTCTATTTGGACAAGGCATAAGTAATTAATAACATTGTGAATGTAGTGCATTTATAAAGTGACACTTGTGTTAGATACTGTCATTAACAGGTTGTCAAAGGTGGTGTAATTGAACACCATTAAAATGATATTAGTTGTGACACATGTCACATCAGTTTTTTTTTTTTTTAAATAGCTTATCCTGTTGCCAGCAGAGCTTCTCCTTCACATGGCATTCATCAGTTGATCATATTTGATTAAAGTGAATTTAAGGCTGTTGTCTTGAGGTACAACCCAGGAGGTTAAGATTAGATTATTTGACACCTTGTAGAGCTGCATGTGAATGATACTAAATAAGCTCAGAATCAGATGCTGAGAAAGTGGTTAGTCGTAGCATTGCCCTTTCAAGGAACAATGAGTCACATAAACCACTGCAAACAAGTGTAATACACCTCACGGATCATCTCAGCTAATAGTAAATTGAGAAGAACAGTCTTTAAACCATGTGTAGACGCCCTCTAAAGCTAATGTAGTTCAACATCTTAAGATATGCTTTAAATGGTGAAATGAAATGGCTTTAAGCAACCTAAGGGACACAGTCCAAAACTGAACCTTAAAAAACATTGGTTTTTAACAGCAGTAATATTTTTTATCGCTGTATCCGGTATTAATACCTACATGGAACGTCTTTAAACACTTGAAAAAGCTTTCAATGAGAAACCCATCCTACAAGTCAGATGTTTTCCATAGACTACCAATGAAGAATGATTGGGTGAGATTAATGCTTACTGCAGTATATCATGGTAAAAGCATAGTAAAATGTTGTAAAGCACCATAAAATCACGCTGAACTTGTGATAAAGCACAGGTAAGCAAGGTCAACAGTAAACAGGCATGATCAATCATTGTTCTACAAGTTAATGGGTAGATTTGTGATGTTTATTTACTGCTTAGTGGCAGGCCAAATAAAATGTATCTTAAAAGTATTGTTATTATTGCTTTTGTTATTATACAGAATATCCTACAGTAAGAAAGGCATTACAGGAATGAACATGGTAATTCGGATGTTCTCTGTCACACCCTGTTGACTATCTGCCCGACACATTAAAATGGTCTGAATTTGTTCCAATGATGCCTGGCTTATGGGACACCCTGTAGAATAATAGATACAATTAATAGCTTTATTTAATTGTTTTCATATTTTTCATAAAAAATGTTTTCATAAAAAATGTGATAGTGAACTATTCCTCTAGAAAAAAAAAATGACTTACAGTACATTTGTTGTTTGTTGCTAGAAAAACGACAAATACAAAACATGTATTTACTGATAGCAGTGCTACTGGTTGATCAATGGGGTGAATACATTATGCAGAATTGAAATCGCAACAAGAAAATGAAGAGTCAGGCTTTTAGCAGTATTGCAGTCGTTCACTCCTATTTTTATTTTCCACTAATGGTATCTGTTAAAAAAAAAAAAAAAAAAAAAAAAGTGTTGTGATTCATAATTATGATTTTATTATAGTATTTTTAAAATTATGTGGTTATATTGTCAACTGTTCACTTAAACTTTTTTTTTTTCCCCTAGCTTTTGGGCACAATGAATGTCCTGATCCAGGGATTCCAATTAATGCTCGCCGCTTTGGTGACAATTTTCAGTTAGGTAGTTCTGTTTCTGTCATTTGTGAAGAAGGATTTATAAAAACCCAAGGAACTGAAACTATAACTTGTGTTATAAATGAAAGCAAAGTAATGTGGAGTGGGCCAATTCCAAGATGTGAAGGTAATTATGTTTTATTAAAGTCAGTAAAAAGTATGATAGACTATAAGCAGAACGGACATGTACCAATTTAAAAGTTTCAGTAATTGAAATAGGACCTGTAATAAGATCTGGGGTTATTCAGTCAATTTGCATTTTTAGAAATGTCAATCATTTTTCAATTTATTTACAGTTACTGGATTTTATGTTATAGATAATATTCTTCATGAAGTTATGCTCTTTCGCCCTGTAGAATACTTTAGTAAGTAATAAATGGACACGTGTCACTTCAAAGGCAAGGAGATTCTTATATTCAGGGGTCAATGTATTTTAGAAGTGATACACTCTTTTTGTTCTGACTCCTTTACTTCTAATGTATGTTACAAGTCAATTGTTGTGTGCATTTTGCAACAAATAATACATATGCTATAGTAATATCTCATTGTTTTGCTTTGTCTGACTTAGAATATCGAGAGGGAGTGAATTAGTAAAGAGCTTGTGAAATTAACTTTTTTTTAAGACGACACTGTAAAACGTCAGGAACGTCATGAAATATTTAAAGTGCATATGCTAAACATATGGATTCTGTTTTGTGCAGCACCTTGTGGGGGGCACTTCAATGCTCCCAGTGGTGTGATCCTCTCACCAGGCTGGCCTGGATATTACAAAGATTCCCTCAACTGTGAGTGGGTGATTGAAGCAGAAGCAGGACGTTCCATTAAAGTAACATTTGACAGGTCTTAATGCTTTTTTTTATTTTTGGCAAACAGATGCTACAGTGTTATTTTACAATATAAAAAGTTTATTGAGTAAAAGACTTTATTTAATCTGTCAAAACATACTATTAATATTTAAAGTAAACTCATCAGATATGTGAATCAGGCCCATAAAGGCTATTGCACAGACTTACTCTACTGGAGTAGAATGTGTGTTTTTTTTTTATTTTTTTTTGTTTTTTTAACTTTTCACCTAAACTAAGATATTTCTGCTCTTAACATCCCTGATTGCATTGAGTTTTTCAATGTTAGTGAATAAAAGAACCGTGTGAGTGATCTCAAGTGTTCCTTTTCAAGTTTCACTGTTATTTTAAAACTCACCTGTATTGAATTCCATATAGTTAAGTACTATATAGACTGAAAACTAAGGTGTGTAATAACCATGATGTTATTCAAATGCTATTTATTTTGATTCAATTTCAACACCATCAATGTGTTAAATTGCTGTTCTCCATATGACCCCAAAACATTTGCCTCCATGGATGTCTTGTTTCGTGGTTAAACTTTTGTCTGAGCTTTTTTTCAAAATTGGAAATACATTTTATCAAAAACGAAACATAGTTTCAGCAGAGAAAATTACCTTCCTTAATTTTGGTTTGAGATTATGTTCTGCTCATGTGTTGTAAGATGTATTGGAAATTACAACATTACTGACTTCTTTGAACATTATATGAAGTATGTCATGACAAACAATAATCATAATGATGTTAAATATGTACTTAGTTTTTTTTTTCTAAAACAAGTTTGGTTGTTTGTCTGGTTATTTATTTTCTGCAGATTTCAGACTGAACTGAATTATGATGTTTTAGAAATTCATGACGGGCCAAATCTTCTGGCACCGCTTATTGGCTCCTATAATGGTACACAGGTCCCTCAGTTTCTGTTTACTAGCAGCAATCACCTTTATCTTCTCTTTACCACTGACAACAGTCGTTCTAACAGTGGGTTTAAGATTCAGTATGAAAGTAAGTAATATCTTTAATGTTGTAATATCGCCTTGATATATGTGTATTTATATTATTTTACAGAGTTAAAAATTCCTTTAGATGTACAGTATATTAAATAATCTGCATTTACTATCAGGTCTTATAAGAAGGGACCCTAATAAATTGACTGTTCACCAATTTACCAACCCACTATTTATCAATGATTGACCCTTTCCTGGCAATGGTTTATACAGATGTGCTGTTCTTATATTTTCGTTTTGTTTCTGTTACCTAGCTGGATTTTTAATGTGCCACATTTTTTTTTTCATGTAAAATAATTAATGTCTCTTTTGATAGGTGTTACAGTAGATACATATTCTTGTTTGGATCCTGGTATGCCAGTAAATGGACACAGATACGGACATGATTTCTCAATAGGATCAACTGTGTCATTTGGTTGTGACCCAGGATACAGGCTCAGCCATGAAGAGCCTCTTGTGTGTGAAAAAAGCCACTGGTGGAGTCACCCTCTGCCTACTTGTGACGGTGAGGAATGGTTATGAGATCTAAAGCAGTCCTCTGTGGGTCTTCCTACTTATTAAAATAGTTTCCAATTTTGTTGAAGAGGTTTGAGTACAGGTTAATCAGAAATAAATCTACTACAGTACCACTGTAAAATATATATTTTTACGGTTGCTGTATAATATCACAAAATATATAGATCCATCATTGGTTTAAGACCTATATTTGAACTATAAAATAGTCTAACAGAATACTGGAAGGTTTTCTTCCTGAATAAAAGTTAAAATATATAAAAGTATTAAATATTTAAAAGTATTTAAATATATATTAGTATTAAAGGTGAAGTATGATCACTCATTGATTCATTTTTTTTATTATTTTACCATTGTTCTTTTTTTCATTTAAGTTCATTCATGTTATATACTTGTGTTGAGATTTTAATCTTCAGGGGTGTTTGTTCTGTCAGCAATAAATAAAAGCATTCAGATAAATAATAGTATTAGCATGTAAAACAATTTGTGAGGTTTTTTGTAGGTTTTTTTTTTTATTCAGTAAAAATCACAAGGGAAAAGTGACACTCACAATAGAAAAAAAAGGTTTGTAATGCTATACAATGACAGTTATATACAAAATGACATATTTTAATAACATGGAACTGTAACCCCTATTAAAGTGTTTAGGAGTTAAAAGTTAAATGCCTGCCAACAATCAGGTGTGGCCGTTCCCCAGTTAGGTAATTGAGTGCTAATTGGGGGAATGGGTACCTGTACAAAGGGGAGTAGAAATCCTTTTTTTGGAGTTAGATCAGTTTATATACTAAAATATAACTAGTTTATATACTTCACTAAAAGTGAAGCCTCCTAAACCACTGAAACTGCTGATTCATTTGGTTCACAAAAACATTCACTGAGCCGAAGCACACAAAACGCTTCATTCTCTTTAGTGCCATCTCTTGGTAGATCTGCACAAGTCAATACATTGAGAGTAAAGACAACCCCCTATCTCCAGAAAGAATGCATTTAGTAAAGTGGACAATTGCAGTGACATTTCATACATTTGACGTTCAATATCAAGCAATTAAATTTTCTATTTTCTCAGTTAATTGGGCATCTATAATTGAAACAATAGTTTCTGTGTAAAGAAACATTTCAGTGCATTCACTAAAGACAGCTCAGCCGTTGCTTTTTTTTCAGAATTTCCTGAAATATTTATTTTACACCTCAACCACACATGCGGTTAACCAATAAAACCTTCTTAAATAATCATACTAGAAATATAAAAAAGTGTTGTCCAATTGAAAACAAGCTCTTGTTGCTTGAAATAAAAAACAGAGTAATTTGATGAGACTTCAGCAACTGTAGTGAGTAAAATGGTGTGATGAGCGGGATATTTTGATTCAAATTACACCAGATTCTTTGGTGGTGCTTGTAGTGTAGCTCTAGCTGTAAAGTACAGAGGTGGAAAATAGTGAGTTTGAATCCCTGCCGTTTCCATTTTTTAAAAACATTGTGTACTCTGTATGCTTTATACACTTATAATAGAGCAGAGAATGTTTAAACCAATAATGTTCACAAAGAGCTCTGATTGTTCATACTTAATGCTTTTTTGTTTATTTGAAAATACATAAATGTTTATGAAAAAGCAGTATCTTAAAAAAAAAAGTTCCTTTCAACTTGACTGAAATACCACACAGTGAACACTGCTAACAAAAAGAGTAAGTCTTGGGTAAAAATAAGATAGTTTTCTTCCTATCAGCTACTGCTAAACACCGTTCATGGGTTATGTGACCTAGTGGTTAAATGAACTACACAAGCCTTTGCTTTCGTAACACTGTTTGCTTCAATTGGTTCATGTGGGGTCGAATCAGCTGAGGCTTCAGTCCCATCACTAATATATATTGTGTTTGGACTGTTTTTTAGAACTATATAGTGAAGGCGAATGCCCAGCCAGTATTGTTTGTGTGTTTAAACCTTTTGTTTTGGCCCTTCTGTCTGTCTTTGTTTTGTGTTCAATAAATATGCATTTTGCGCTTCAGACCTCAGCTTCTGTCTCAGTCTCTAATTCAGATTTAAAAACAGATTGGGCCGTGACGCTATCCTGTCATAACGTACCTGTAATTCTCTTTTCATTGTTAACATATTGACAATTTTTTACACTTATAACTTTAAAGTCTGTTTCATAGCTCTTTTCAAAATGTAAACTATAATGGTACGAAAATGTATTTTAAAACCTTAGCAACAACACTTTTTAACAAAGATCCACTCAGTGATACAGGTAGCAGTGAAGATATTTCTGAAATCAGTAGCAACACAATGAAAAGTTAAACTGAGCAATAGCGACCAAGTATCCCTACAAGGATGTAAATAACACATTACAGGTACCGGTATAATTAATAAGTAGGTGACCAGGATCTAAATCCACAGTAAGTAGAATATATCATAATAAACTAGGCAAAATTGAATCACATTTTCAAGATATAGCCTTCAATAGCATAGCAAGTGCCCAAACTCTGAAATAGTATATCCCTGTGAGCTACATTCAAATTATGTGTAATAAAATGCTTCATATATATATATATATATATATATATATATATATATATATATATATATATATATATATATATATATATATATATATATATAGAGAGAGAGAGAGAGAGAGAGAGAGAGAGAGAGAGAGAGAGAACACGCTTGGCCATAGTTTGGGTTCGTGCCCCTTTAAAAACTCAGAGATAGTTTCAGCGCTTATGCACACTTTTATTCACAACAAAAAATAAACACAAAACAAACAAACAAACCCCTAGCTGCCTCAGAGCACTAACTAAATATATGCAGGTCCCTGACTAATGCGCAGGATAGCTAAGCTGTTTACCTGACACATAAAACTAAAACAAAACACTAATACAAATTTCGATAAAATCAAAACATTTTTTATTTTAAACAGACCTTACGACTTCAGCAGCTGCCCAGAACAAACTGGCTGCACTATTGTTGATAGGAACTGATTTCTGCACAAGCTTAGATCTTTGATATAATGTTCATTCAATCGCCTAAATTCTCATGAAATAGAAACGTGTTCTAAATGATAACACATTTTGTGAAAATATACAATTAAAGTTGAAGTTTTGTTGTAACAGGATTAATGATTTGTTTTTAAGCACAGGTGATATACTGGCATCCATGGTCATTCCTCACTTGTATCCCAGAGTTCTTATCACCTGCCTACTCATCTGTAGTGCAATTTTTTAAACTGTAGCAGATCCTAATACTGATGTCCTTAAGCTCACTTTTCTTTCGTAGTTTTTTTGTTTTTAGATTTGCCTACCATTTCAACATATCCTAATACAATAACAGACATGGTATAGCTCTGTGGCAAAGCTTGCATATAAGTTTCAGGATGTGTTCTTTTTTTTTTTTTTTTTTTTTTTCATAACGTGCTGTAATTTCTATGTCCTGGTTTGTTCCCAGCATTATGTGGTGGTGATGTCCGAGGACCTGGTGGCACACTTTTGTCCCCTGGCTACCCTGAGTTTTATCCAAACTCATTGAATTGTACTTGGGCTGTGGAAGTTAGCCATGGTAAAGGTAAAATAAAAACAAAAAAACCCAATATTTTCTCATGTCAACCCCAGCATGGTTTAAAAGTATATGTATTGTTGAATTTAAGTGGATAAAAAATACATTTCTTACAGATATATAATGGGATTTACATTTTGAAAATTGTCATCATCTTGTAAATGAAGATCTAGTTATGTAGAATTTTGTAATTTCCATATAATATGACATTCAGGAACTCAATTTGCATGTATATTATTAATGTGATCCACAAACCTAATTTTAGCTTTCTTAATAGGAGTGCAATTCACCTTCCACACCTTTCATTTGGAGGATCATCATGACTACTTACTAATCACAGAAAATGGCAGCTTTACTCAGCCACTGGCACGGCTGACTGGCTCTGAACTCCCTGCTGCAATCAATGCTGGTCTATATGGAAATTTCAAGGCGCAGTTACGCTTTATTTCAGATTTTTCAATATCATATGAAGGATTTAACATTACTTTTTCAGGTAAGAAAATTAAACAGGTTTTCTGTGTGGTTCATAAGAGGGTACCCATTACTTTTGTTTAGATTGTAAAACATTTTACAAACAACTAGAGTTTTATGGTTTTAGAGCATGTAGTCATAAATACATAATAAAAACATGATAAAATATGAAAACCTTTGAACTTGTGTTAAATATATATATATATATAGATATATATATATATATATAATATATATATATTATATATATATATATATATATATATATATTATTATAATAATATATATATAGTCAAGAGTTCTCATTTACGTGCAAATGATTCACCCATGCTATTTAAGGCTAGATAAAGTTTTCAATTTAATGAGCTTTATCATCTCAAGCTAATTAATTGTTTTATTTTTTCTTGCTTTTACAATCTATTATTAATAGAGTACAATCTTGAACCCTGTGAAGAGCCTGGTACTCCAAAATTTGGCAGACGGATTGGCTATAACATTGGCATTGGGGACACATTGACATTTTCTTGCAATTCCGGATACAGACTTGAAGGTTCATCTGAGATTATCTGCCTTGGAGGAGGCCGCCGCATGTGGAGCGCACCTCTGCCCAGGTGTGTGGGTACGTTGTCAGCTGCTTTAATTTGCTTGTACATGTAGTGTCTTTGGAGCTGTAAACATGAAGCTTTAGCTGAGCACTGTCTTTAGAAAGGATGTGCCGAGTTCATATGACTATTGTGTGATTATGGCAAATAATCATAATACTCAAGTAAAAGGCCTCTTTTACATTTAGCTCATTATTTTATTTATATGTAATGCATTAAATCATAACCGGACAGTGATGGCTGTGAATCTCAAATGCAGGGATATACATTCCATGCAAGAAAGAGGAGTAACTGGTACTTCACAGTTAGGTCTTCAGAATGAAAATCATTGTTCAATAAAAATCAGCCCTGACTGGTTACCTTCTGAATGGGAAGCAGTGATAGAAATGCACGACATAGCACTTGGTGTTTTAGCCCTGCCCAGTATGATATCTCTGAGTATGCACAAAAAATTGAGTAATGTGTTATATGCAAACCCCTAGTCTTTAGCACCAGTGTTAGGGAATAATTACCACGACACACAGTGAGATAGGAAAGATGAGGACACATTTCTGGCAGATGTCACATCATGTAGCAGTGTACATATCAGCATCAAAATTCAATTAGGACTTGAATTACAAATAAAGTTGTTATGAAGCCACAAAAGTAGTTGAACACTACCCTGCCCATCACATCTCAGCATATATGCTAAAAGTCTAACCTTGATGGAAATGAGTTATGGGTGGTATGACATTTCTTAATTTTTGTGCCTTTAAGCTGCACCATTGAACTTAATTTAAGCATTTTTTTTTTTTTATTTTTTTGCAAGGAATTTCCAATTTCTTTCAACATTTTTTATTTTTTTTTTGTAATGAATTTCCTGACTTTTGTTACTGGTAGGAATACTAGTATTTGTTATGTAAGCAATAACCCATGACAGGGTGTCTAGTAGGGCATATCTTACCACACACCTGGGTGCATTCTGAGGTACAAGGCTCTAGGCTGAGTGCCTTCGAACACCCAGAAGTACAGTAAGATATGTCTTACTGCACAACCTTTATACAATTGCTCTATGTTTATTTTGTAAAATGAAAACAAAAAACAATATGATTTAAAACTTTTAATAATTTGTTACAGAATGTATCCTTCTTCAAGTGCAAAATAGTTCCTATAGTTTGGCTGTAGAGAGTACAAATTAGCTTGAAGAACGTATTACTGCTGAATAAGTTATTTTTTGTACACTAATATATATATAAGCACCGGCCTAGCAGATTATTAGTTAAAAACTAGCAAGGTACGAAGAGGAGATGTCTGTATATTGTGGAGATGTTATTAAATATGCCACGTCCTACATGTTGGTATTATTTTGTCAAAGAAGACATCCTTCTATCTCCAACTATAAAGTTTAATAATAATATAATAGAAGTAGTCTTCCCATCATCCAGGAAAAATATCAGTCTGTTAATGTAAATTAAATCCTCAGAAATTAGGTTAAAGTAAAAAAAAATGTTTGAAGTACATGTTCTGTCTTCTTGATGAAGCAATTGAATTAATTGTGTCTTCTGAATATGTAATTATCAGTTGTATGTAGAATTAGTTGGAAACTTGAACACAGACCCAAGCTATGCATTTAATGATTTTGCTACATTGAATTAAATTAAATTTTGCAGTAGAAAAAGATATTACTAATTGTTATAATACCTTAAATGTGTTTTTGATGCATGTTCAGTCATGGATAATAATAATAATAATAATAATAATAATAATAATAATAATAATAATAATAATAATAATAATAATAATAATAATAATAACAATAAAATACAAATTTAACTTATATAGCACTCTTCATGCAAGCATTCCAGGGTGCTTTACAAAAGAAATAAAAAAAATCCTGTGTCTAATATATAATCTAGGATTTAAGCAATTCAATTGTGCTAACATTCCTGATTATAATTATAACTAAATGCCCTGGCTCTGACAGAGTTCAAACGAATTTTAGGGACTGTCAGAAGATTAGCATTTTCCGATCTCAGGGAACGACTAGGGACATGTGGGGTCAGCAGATCTTGAAGATCAGAAGGTCCAAGACCATGTAAGGTCTTATAAGTAATAAGAAGAACTTTATAATATTAATAATAATAACAGCATCAGTAATAATATAGACTTGAATGAGATAGATGCAGTAATTGTATCCATTAAATATGCAATTAAAACCACGATTAACTAACATTAAAATGTTTAATCACAATTTTTTTTTTTTTTTTTTTTTTTAATTGCTTGAGAGCCCTAGTAATAAGGCACAGAAAAAGCATGGCAAAATATAAATATCCATTTGAAGCCCAGTGAGGTTTTGTATATAATATTTAAAAATATGACTAACCATCATAAACTATGGTAAATACATAGTATAGCCATGAGAAAACTGCTAAATGATGGTGTACATTTAATGTAGTGCACCTCTATAAAAGTGTATCTTGTCTGTGGATTTTAAACTACAGATGCATGATATTTGAAAATGTAAGAACAAACATAATATTATACTTATCTCTATTGCAGAGTGAAGTTTCTGTGAAGAATAGTGTAACACCACCACACTACTCATTAAGCACACACAAGAGAAACGAGGCACACCTGTTCTAGGCAATGCATATTGTATGGTGGCCAAAAGTAAGGTCTTCACATACAGTGATTCAAATTAATTGTGCACACACCAGTCAAAACTACAACATCAACATATTTGGTTATGTTTAATGAAATAAAGAAACAGTAGTAACTAAAAAAAAAAAACAACTAGCAAAACTATCTTAGAAAACCATTTCTAGGAAACACTAGGACTCATGGACTCTTTCAGTCCAGGAATTAGAACTGTTAATTATTCAACTGAACCTATTAAACCATCATGTAGGCCCCGCCTATGAAATATAATTTCTCCCAAGGACAGCATTTTCCCAGGGTTAATTTTGAGCAATGATGTATGTTAGGCTCTCTCAAATCTCCATGGTAAATAAATTTAGGTTCATAATTGTATAACTTAATATCGGTCGTCTGTTTTTTGGTGGTACTGAGGTTTACTATACTAAATTGTTTTAATTCTAAAAACTAAGTCAAAGTCAAACATAGGAGAAGATCTGCATCAAAACCAATGGCCTGGAATTGGTTGAAAGCACGTCTGTATGCATAAGTATGCAATTGTAAACAATATACACACATCAAGCTAAGGAAGCAGGTTTGTGCACAAGTGATGTACAGTATTTGACTTTCTAGCTTGTCATCAGATAATCATTTTACATAAATATTGAAATCAAACTAAGAATAGCTGCTGATGCACACTATACCACATTTCAGAATAAATTATTTGCTGATTCAGAATGGAAATTCCTGTTCTATGTATTGTATTTAAATTGCTTTGTTTTGCTGTTAAAGTTGTCATATAATATTTGATTGCATAACAAAAAAGTTTTTTTTGTAAAATATAAATATACTAGATCCTGTGGGTTTTAGAAAAAAGCTTTTATATTAGATGGTACAACATATACTATTGTAGACTGTGGAATTACTCAACACACATAATAAGGCTTAGTAAACTGTTAGCATAGCATATAATTACCAGAAATGACAGGAATATGGATTTGGAATAGGGTAACTCACTGGTACTGGAGTGGTTCTATATATATATATATAATATCCCCTCCACGACCTTACCACAATACTGCGTCGCTGTGGAAAATCCCTTTACTGTTTAGTCCCATTAAACCAATATTAAATGTGACGGCAGTGTTGTTGATATGAGTGGATTATGGGAGTTGTAGTTTTCCACTACATTTCTGCTGATTGGAAACACCTTTCAGCATGTACCAGATAAACTACTATTCCCAGAAGACACGCTTCCTTTTCTTTGAGAACAAATGTAATTGTTGGTTTTGTTTCTTTTTTTCTCTGTTACTGTTTGTTGGAAGTGGTGTTTATATTATTTTAGCCCTTCCCCAGCAGTATTTGTTTATTTTCCCAACGCAGGCAAACTCATTTACTCTTTTTTTGCCTGTACAGTATATCATTATTTTGTTGGTCAGTCAGTTAAGCTTAGCAAATTGAGTCGAAAGGATGTGCTTGGTTTTTGTCTGCTTTCTCCTGTCAATAAGAACATGCAAAGTTTGTTAGTGACATGGTCTTGAAATATAAATGCTATATTCATGGTATATGCAGTGCAATTTTAAACATATGCTGGCAGTTGTAACAGAAAACATTTATCAGAATAAACAACGATGGACTACTGTTTTCTTCTCTATTGACTAGTGGAGAACATGCGTTTAACAGCCGAATTGGGGTAAAACCTGTTAGACTGCACTTGTTGATCTCTTGATCTACCCCTCCTACTACTATGCACTGGACTTGCCTGACCTACGCACCACGTTACTGGACCCTCAGCTGATGCATTATCCTTGCACTATTGCAGTACTAATATGTCATTGTAACTTGTTGCATCCTAGTTCATATTCTTGGAAAAGTTGGTTGTATTTCTGGAAGGAGAATCTGCCCACTAATCAGCACATCATTTCCAAGCACCATAAAAACTCTGTGTGGCTGCATTCATGTTGCTTCTTTTTTCTTTGGCCTCTCAGTCATGAATGGCAAAGCCAAGAGGAGACGGCCAACTTTAGAACCTGGAGGAAGGGCTACCCTCAGCCATGGGTTTCCTCCTACCAGCGAGTAGGGTTTCTGTTCCTTACCTGAGTGCTGAACTGTTCATATTTAGTTTCTGCAGGGTGCATGGCAGGCCAGAGAGGCTGGGTTCTCCCTCAGTGCATTCCAAGGGTCTGTGTTTCAGCTGTTTACTTTTCATTCATCCTTGTCCTATTTTTTGGGGTAGGTGGCATTGCACCACTGCAGTTGTTACGTTAACCATTCATCATTTCATTTTCCAGTCATGGTTTTGCGGCTTTATCTTTTGGGGGAGGTGGCCCTACGAGCCACTTCCTATCCGTGGCACTAGTCTACATGATGTCATCTTGTTTTTGGTAGTCAGCATTGCGGGTAGCTGTCAGCACCCACAGACAAAGACTCCGGCCAAAGTCATTATCATCATTAATTCATCTGTTCAATTGCAATTTAAATTATCCACATTGCAGATTCTCCATACTGAAATTTTAGTAGTATTACTTGTACTTACTGTAAACTATGCTATATTTAAGTATTAATCTTGCATTGTAACCCTGTACATTACTGCCCTTTAACACCTGTAAGTCACCTTGGATTGACTTTGACACGAAATTGTGAAGTAAAGAAGACTCTACATCTTCAAACGGAACCAAAAACATCCTGCATACTAGTTCATGAAACATTTAGTTTGATGCCACGAAAGAGTCCCAGTGGAGTTTTGTGCAGTTAATGAATGCACTGTATTAAGTCCAGAGCAGTAAAAACTGTATACTGCACACTCTAGACCAGGGGTTCTAAACCTTTTTGCTTCTGAGGCCCCCACCCCACCCCCCCACCACCCCCACATAAAATTTACTGGACCGAGTGGTATATATATATAGATTATATATATATATATATATATATATATATATATATATATAATTTTTGTTTTACTTACTCAATGTGAAATTTGTTACTGGTTCTGAGCAACAATTCTGTCAAGATGTAGAGGTATCTTCGCCAAGCACACACACACGCATGTCATGGTCAATGTTCATCCTGGCTCGGTACTTTGTTTTCATCGATGTCATGGCTGAAAATCCGGTTTCGCAGAAGTAGGTTGTACTGAATGGGACTAACACTTTCAGTGCTGCAGAAGAAGCAGTACTGTATTCATCGGAGCACTCACGTGAAAATGTCTCCAGCGCCTTTTCACTGAACATGGTTCTGAGGGAATTGTCTGATGAAATGTCAGTGAGCTCTTCTAATAGCTTTGATGGGACAGAGGGTGGCAGTTTAGTTTCAATATTCTCAGTAATGGGGTTTGTAGCCCACAGTGTGTAGCAGCTTGTTCATTCATGAGTTCAGGAAAGTAAGTATTACATCTGTTGAATGGACCAGACAGATGCACTGCTAGTTGCGGTTTGATTACATCAAAGTCAAAGTTTCATTCCTGAATGAAAGAATGTAAGCGCTCAAACATATTAGTAGTACCCCCCCCCCCCCCCCCCCCCCCTAACTTTCCAGAATTGTAGTTTCCTTTTGAATGTGATATTCTTTCATGCTGGGCAGGAAAATTAGTTCTCCCACCTTGCATAGTTTTATTCAGCTTATTCATTTCACTGAGCATGTCTGCGAGGTAACCCAATTTTGCCAGCCACACGTCATCTTTCAGCACTTCAGCTGTGCACCCACTTCCTCACAAAGTGCAGCAAAACACCTGGAGTTTGTTGCTCTGGAGTTAATAAAATTAACGAATGTTACCACTGTGTTCAGAACACTGAAGACCTGGTTCAATATATTTCGCAGCAAGCGCCTCTCCGTGTAAAAAGCAATGTGTCCAAATAACACGAGGTGCAGCGGCTTTTATTACATCAGAATGCTTTCCAGTCATTGCTGCGGCTCCATCAGCGCAGAATCATAAAATGCTGAAGTCATAAAATCATCTAACAGTTTGAAAATATTGTCTGACTGTTGAGCTCCTTGCAAAACAAAAAGTCTTCATTTATTCCCTTATTCCACACATACCAAACATAGGCGAGTAAATGGGACATTTAAAAAATGTCTGTGAATTCATCGAGTTGTATAGCCAAATCATTCAGTGCGTTTACATGGTTAATAATGTTCCTTTAGTATTCGGAATACTGAATAATCCAAATATATATTCCGCCATGTAAACAGCATATTCGGAATATGAAGAGGAATATTCCACCTCTGCATATTCGGAATGTTGGAGGTGGCATATTCCACTGGTATGCGGGATAATAAATACTCATCAGGTGTAAATATGATGGCACGAGGGAGAAAACACAACTACTTTTGGTCTGATGAGGAGTCATCACTTTTATTAAGAATTTTAACGTTGTTTGACAGCATGATGTGCAGAAGTGTTTGAAAGGATGGCGGAAAAAATCATGAAGGGGGTTTGAGAGAACTGTGGATCCAGTTCGTCATCGATGTAAAGTTTTAAAAGCACAGTACTATAAAGTAGAAACCAAAACATAAAAAAAGAACAGAAGTGGGGTGAATCTATCAGTTTTTCCGTAGTCAACCTTATGAATGATTTATTGGGTAATCGCCCTTTGTCTTCACCGACCCGGTGTAGAATGCAAACGTGCATCCCGTGAGATAGTGCGCCCCTTCAGCGGAGCAGTGTACCTTTAACATGTGCACGTCATGCGATGTAAAGGGAGACAATGGAAAAAAACCTTGAGTTTAACATCTTAAAACTAAAAGAAACAAGCACATATTGTATGTTTTCCTCTTTGCAAGCTTTTCCCACATCTCTACTTTTGCTTTAGGTGTGTTTTTTCACACAACTTTTTACTCGTATTACAAAATTGACGAAAAGGGTATAAAACACTAGATGTTGTATTCAATGTTTTATTAAGTGTAGCGCTCTATATAACTAGTAAGTAGCAAAAATTACAAAACAAAAAGGTAAAAAGTATTTATTATATAAGGGGTGCACTTTCACACCAGGCGTGGTGTGGAAATCGGGTTTGAAGAAGAAAGTTACCCTGACCAGCTGACTGACGAGACTGAAGGAAAATAATTTTATCAGTATGTCATCACATTATAATATATTAGCCATCACGTACATATTACACTATGTAACACAATTTTTGTTCCTGGGTAGTAAGTGTTATTTCCTAATTGCTTATGCCTCAAAAGTATAGAAAATGGCTATTATTCCCCACAAACTTTGCTTTTGTGACCAGGACAGTGATATTTTGAAATGTACCTATTTCCAATGAGAAAACGGGTGAATTTGTGTCTTTTTGTTCACATAAAGTCAGAAAAAAACAACATATGAATCCAAATTAACATGTATTTATACTAAAGTAATACAAAAATGACTACAAAAGATTTAAAAGTGAGTAGTTTTTCGAGATTAACGATTATACTGTAAATCACTTTCACGAATCAGCCCCCAAATGTAGTCTCCCATCATGTTCTCATTATACTGTCCTTGGTAGCGGCGTTCAAAGTCTAGTATATCCTGGTGGAAGCGCTCACCTTGTTCCTCCGAGTATGCTCCCATGTTCTCCTTGAATTTATCAAGATGAGCATCAAGGATATGGACTTTGAGGGACATCCTACAGCCCATTGTGCCATAGTTCTTCAGAGTCTCAACCAGCTCCACATAGTTTTCGGCCTTGTGATTGCCCAGGAAGCCCCGAACCACTGCGACAAAGCTGTTCCAAGCCGCTTTCTCCTTACTAGTGAGCTTCTTGGGGTGAATTCATTGCACTCCAGGTTCTTCTTTATCTGTGGTCCGACGAAGACACCGGCTTTGACCTTTGCCTCAGACAGCTTAGGGAAGAAGTCTTGAAGGTACTTGAAGGCTGCCAACTCCTTATCTAGAGCTCTGACTAATTGTTTCATAAGGCCCAATTTGATGTGCAGTGGTGGCATCAGCACCTTCTGGGGGTCCACCAGTGGCTCCCACTTGACGTTGTTCCTCCCCACAGAGAACTCAGTCCACTGTGGCCAGTCCCGCCTGTGGTAGTGCGCCTTGGTGTCCCTGCTGTCCCAAAGGCAAAGATTTGGTAAAACCGCCTTGGAGACCCATCTGGAATGCCACCATTTTGAAGTCTCCTATGATCTCCCAGCCGTACTCATCATACTTCAAGGTGTCCAGCAAGGTCCTGATGCTGTTGTAATCCTCTTTGAGGTGCACCGAGTGAGCCAGGGGAAGAGACGGGTACTTGTTACCATTATGGAGCAGCACGGCTTTGAGGCTCCTGGATGAGCTGTCAATGAAGAGGCGCCACTCATTCTGGTTACAGGGGATTCCGATTGCCTCGAACAGACTGGTCACATTGTGGCAGAAGCAGAGCCCATCTTGACGGGTGAAGAAGCTGGAAAAAGGTTGGTGACGCTTCTTCTGATCTGTGACTTGCACACTTTCATCCAACAAGTTCCGTTGCTTGAGCCTAGACGTCAAAAGCTCGGCATTGGACTTGGTGAGACCAAGATCTCTAATCAAGTCATTGAGGTCTTTTTGGTTGGGGTAGTATGGGTTTCTCTCCTCAGCTCCACCTCTGAAATTGTCATCTGGATCTACAATGTCTTCCTCGCTCTCTGACTTGCTGCTCTCTTCTAAAGATGGCTGCTCTCTCTCCGGAGGAGTGGGTACGGGGAGCTCATGGCAGTGTGGCACCGGGGCGATGGATGAAGGAAGGTCCAGATACGTGACAGCAGGTGCATTCTTGCCAGTCCGACGTTTGGAAGGGTCCACCATGCAGAAGTAGCAGTTGCTTGAGTGGTCAGTGGGTTCCCGCCAAATTCTTGGGATAGCGAACTTCATGGCTCTCTTTTCCCCTCTGTACCATCCTACAAAAATACATTTATTTCACCCATGACTAATGTGTAAGAGATTCTCGCAACATTTTTCATATATGATATATTTTTTCAATAACATTGAAAATTGTAAAACATTTTAAAATTAAAAACTTTTACAATTTAAAAAATGTTAACAAATTTTATAACATAAAATTCCGAGCAACAATTGTCCATCTTACCTTCCAGAGTTTTTTTGCAGTGGTCGCAGGTGAAATGAGGTGCCCAGGGTTTGTCTTGATCCCCGACAGGTATGCCGAAATATGCCTTGTAGGCCTCACACATCTTAGCAGATGCTTCCACGGAGTACTTTTTCGCTCTTGTCTTGATAAATTGGCCGCAGACATAGCAAAATGCGTCTGCCGGATGCTTGCAGCCTCTTGATGCCATCTCAGAAAAATGCAGATATGTATCCACTTAGGCAGCTGGAACTAAACTGAACTGGTGGGCTTAAGGCCCCTGTATTTATACTACTATTTATATTACTGGAAAGTTCTAGAAAGTTCTAGAAGTTACTCCAAGTTTACTCAGCACTGAATCTATCTGGAATGTTCTGGAAAATAGGTAAATTTCAAAATATCAATGTCCTGGTCACAAAAGCAAAGTTTGTGGGGAATAATAGCCATTTTCTATACTTTTGAGGCATAAGCAATTAGGAAATAACACTTACTACCCAGGAACCAAAAAAAAAAAAAAAAAAATTTGTTACACGGTGTTATCTATTTATTTTATTTTATTTTTAAATCTAAAGTTCTGCGCACCAGTAGGTTTTGGGGTGCTGTGTAGATACAGTATGAAATGCTCTTACAATTTGAGTACAAAAGAATATACAGAAAACAAATATCAATACATGCTAGATCTGCAAGTATACATCTAAATTTCAAAACTGCATACATTTATATGTTTATTTATATGCAATTACAGCTCCCTAAGATAAATTTAATCAAATGCTCTTTGAAAAAGCAACTATGCATGTGATATATATATATATATATATATATATATATATATATATATATATATATATATATATATATATATATATATATATATATACACACATACATACACACACACGCTCAGTATTTGCTTTATTCATTTGCTGTGGTTATTATTTTACTGTACATTTGTTTACTGTTGACGATGTGCTTGGCTAAACAGGGGCAACTCATCTTCAATCTGTCTCCTTGTTATATTAACAGATATGCGTGCATGTCTACATGAACACATTGCACTGAATTAAGACCCACAAGCATCTACACAATTGCAAAATATCAGATTCCATATCTGAACAAACAAAAACAAATAACAAAAATATACGTCCACACCACCAGTTCTTTACAATAAACAACAAACTGTTCTACTACAATCAGCACTATTTTGGTTTGCAGTGGTAAGCAAGGTACGCATGTGTTAATGGCATAAAAGGAATATTTTGTTTACCATGTAAAAGCAGAATATGAAAGCAATAAGAGAATTCTGCCTGCATGTGTGCAGAGCATTAGGAATATTCTAGTATTCCAAATACTGCATATTCTGAATACTCATGCCATGTAAACGTACTGATTGTCACACAGCCAATCAGTGTACTTCAAAACTATGTCTTTTGACATAAAAGCGGTCTGTTGTTTGACAGAGCCATTTGACATTGCTATTTTTGTTCCTTGGCATTCTGCTCTCCTTTACAATTTTAATGTCACACAGCATTATCAACTCCTCAGAAATCGTATGCAAGTTTTTTGCTTTAGCAATTTTCTGCGCCACTATGTACAATGACACTACAAGCTTTTTTCCTGTGGTAATTGTGAATTTTATTACAGATTTAGTACCAAGCAGTTCCTTAGCATTTTGCTCAAAAAAAAAAATGAATATTGCGTGTTTTTATATATTTCATTCTTGGTCATTTGAATGTCTCCGTAATTTGTAGGGTTTCAATTTTTTCATTGAACAGTAGTTGTGCATAAATTACACACTGTGATTGAGGCCTCCACTTCCGATACACATAAAACCAAGATTCAAGTAGCCGTTTTTGCATTTCCTTAATTCTGTACGGTTAATAACAGCTGTTCTTCACCCCTTACGGTTGAACTTGTTGAAGGAAGTTCTGTATGATCATTCTGTGGGGTTTGTTGTTTTGATGCTAATGGTCGAGTAAAAAATGTGTCCATATTTATTTATTTATTGTGTGTGTTTCCAACAATTTTTCCTTTGCTTTGTCATCTGTCGTGCTCCCACTGAAATAGATCTATTACACCATACCTAACCTGAGAGCATGTTACTTAACCTGTTTAAAAGCTAATAGGTTTCAGCGTGTCATAATCATGCAGGGAAAGTAACACATTCTCTGGTTTATTTTTGGAGGACCCCATGAAACCTCCTCAAGGCTCCGAATGGGGCTGCAGACCCCCAGTTGAGAACCTGTGATCTAGACTATTTGAGTGAGTCATATCACAGATTGTTTTCCTAAAAAATTTCAAAAATTTTCAAAGATACAAAAAAAAAAAAAAAAAAACTGTAGAATTCAGTTAAGTAAAAACTGAAAAACATGATTTGTAGTTAAGATAAACAAGTTTAATTCTTGCCATGTTTGTGCAATAAGTGTGATGACAGATTCTACAACAAAGGAACATCTTTTTTTTTTTTTTTTTTAAGTTAAATAATGTTCCAAACACTAATTACATAATAACAACTATTTCATTATGCTGCTTAATCATCAGCTTAATCATAAATTCCAGTTAAGTATAGCTACTATATTCTTCATGTCATGTCATATAATAGGTATAATGCAATGCTAAAGTACATACTATACATTCCTAAAATGTATTATATGATGTCCATTAAAATATACATTTCTGAAACTTGCTGTGGACATTCCTTACACAACTGCTTGAAGTGCATAAATGTAAGTGGAGTGTGGTCTGTTTTGCATGGACAGTTATAAGGTATTATGTGTTGTCTGTTTTGTAACAGAAATTGAAAAGGTAAATCTCCACCTACATCAGTTCCAAGCACTGACAGATTTTTTATGAAAAAAAAAATCTGTGTAAAATGAAAAGAATATCATTTTTGAAGCAACAGTTAATTTGTTTTGCAAAAGCTTTACTGATCACTCATTTATTATAATGATTTTAGCAAGCGATAAAGCATCATTTCTAGTGTCCAAGGTGACAGCAGCTCTGAAGCAGCACTTAAAAGATGGATATTCACCAGGTGAAAAAATTGGATAATGATAAACTATTATAAAGTATTATGAATATTATTAAGTATATCCAGGAGCAGCAGCATATTGAGGTGGAGGATGACATATGCAGGTTATAAATTCTGATAGCAGTCTTGCCAGATTCATTACCTTCTTTGGATATTGCCAGAGCTGAATGATTACATCTTAATTGTATGTGTATATCATTCTGTATACAGGGAGTCAGAAGAAAAAGTTCAACGCTTGCCGTATGTACCACACACGTGTATATGGTAGAGTCCCTTGCATGACTGATTTAAAATGCCTGATGCAAATGACATTCCTGACGTATTCTGTGACATATGACTGGTACCATGCAACTACACTGACAGCAGGCTGATAGTAAGCACTTAATTATTACTCATTTCATTGGCAGGTCATTCTTTATCCACAACTGCATACATAACTATGTAATGACTGAATAGTAAAAAACATGGAAAAGATGCTGACCTAACACAGTAGTCAAAAAGTAGCATCAACATGAGGCATCAGCAATCAGTTAAATCTGTGTGAAGGGTACTCATACAACAGGATATCATGTCAGGGCAGCAATCCACAAAGCTCTTCTGGCATCAGAAAATGCATGTTGGTGTATCTAATGGTGTAAAGAGCACACAACTGGGGTGTGGCCAGATCATTAAATAGCTGTGTTTAATGTAACAGCAAATCAAGGTTTTAGGGTGACCATCTTACTAAATGCACTGGTTGCTAAATGTTTTGAATAGCTTGAGGCAGCTTTTCATCTCACTGATCTGCTCAGTCGTCGCCATACTGAATGTTTTAGGCATTATTCTGGAGAACAGATTTGCTGCAGATCTCCTTCCCAAAAGGAATTTGTGGTGGTAATTTTTGAGTGTGTAAAGCATGTAAAATACAGGGTTATGTTATGTTTTGTCTGCTATGGATTTATGATACTCCATGAAAATGTACAATGTTATTTAGTGAATTATTTTTATACACGGTTTTTAATATTATTATGCAGTACCAAGCTGTAATATGAGTATGGGTTAGTGAAGGTCTCAAGGTTGTACAAATTCCCACATAAACTCATTTCAAGTTGCATCAGATTTACATTACCATTCTCCATACTCAATTTGTGCTTCTTTGTTAAACCATGATTTAGTGTCAATTGATTCCAAACTTGGTAGTGCTTGGTAGAATCTTATACACCTAGAATTAAGTTCATACAACAAGCACTTTCCATGTTAAGCCTACACAGGTTATGTAGATAGAATACTATATTTGTAACAGAAACTTACAGGAACTGGCCCTAGATAGTATATGTTACATTAAATACAAACAATCTGTAGAAAAATAGATTAGTTTTTGTTATTTCTTTATGTACCTTGTGAGTGATTTACCCCTCTGGTTTTGACAACTTCCAAAACTGAGCAGTGATATTCAAACCAGTTAAAAGGCTAACTTGAATTATTATGAGCATTAGGAGCATATCAGGAAGCCTCCAATGTTTTATATATGGCCTTAACATGTAGTAAAGCTTATATTAAGAAGTATGGTACACTATGTCAATAAACCTGTTCTGCATCTATTTAAAATTCAGAAGACCTGGACCAGTCATGTCTATTTATAGTAATTCCGACCTTAATGAACTGTGTGAATATGGCAAGTAAAATAAGAAGCTTGGCATAGTATGCTGCTTTGTAAGACTGAATTCTCCCTATCAGGGGCTGTTTGAAATTCCTTGAAGCCATACTGTATTTATCAAGTTATTTATACCAAAATGCAATTAGTCCTGTTTTTTGTAAAAATTAAATAAAACAAATACATTTTACAAAACAAATACCAGTTTGGAATATTAATACGAGGACTCAAATGTGCCTTTTCTGTTTAGTACAGATTCGGTAATATCAACATTTATTTTTTCCCTTAAAAAAAATGTTAAAATTGCATTTTGGCAAAAATACTTTTATAAATTTGGCCCTGCATGTCTTTTTCATTATTTCTTTTTAAGAAGATGTAACTACAGTATATTATATTGTAATGGGGTTATGATATATTTTGGAAGGTTTTCACCTACTTCACTAAATTAGAAAGTCCTTATATAAGTAAGTTGTATGGTTCTTGTCACCATTCCAAAGGAAGTACCCATCAGCCTTTCTTATGTTTTCCCAGAACCCATTAAGTAGCCACCAGAGATCAACTTAAATTAGCCACTTCCAGTCAAGATTTGCCTTTCATCCTCAATTCTCAAGTGAGAGAAAATTACTTTGGACAGCAGTGTGCTTACGGCAACAATGATAAAGGGTATTTTCAAAAAATTAAAATACCTCCCGATGAAGATAGAATTCTATGAACCTCATGCGTTTCATGGATCAGCATGAAGTACGTCAATCCTAAAGTACTGTATGTGCCTGTTACATTCAAGAAAGACAGAGCAAGTGCCGTCAGGTTTTGATAGGACTGCTTTCCATCCCACGCATCATGCTGCAGGAATTTAAATGAATTTAGACCTCAGGGTCATAAACAATTTTCTATAGAGGACATTTGCAGAGCTATATCTAGAAAGGATGCTGGTAAAAAACAGAACACAAATACAAAGTATGCTGACATACATCTTGAAGGTTTAGGACATATTGTCAATTTACTAAATGACAGTGTTTAACTGATGTGAATTATTTATATATGATACTCATGAATGTGTTATAACATCTAATTCTGAATAGTAAGCCACTCTATGAACATTGTATACATCACATCCCTCTGTTTGGGTAGCGTTATTCCATGGTAAATTATATATGTGACTGATATGATAATAAAGCTATCAGGCTAGCAAACAATTCACATAAAGAGCAACTTGGTATTGATCTGAAATATTAAGGGTTATTTTTGTCAATGTATTATTCTTATTGTGAAGCCTGTCCCCCTGCAACCCTCTGCAATTAGTGGATGTAAGGAATGCATCAGTAGAAAATCATATATATATAACTTATGTGATGCTTTTTATATCCACCAGGGGAAGAGTGTTGCAGGTAGACAATGGTTACACTTTGGTGCACCAGAAGTTCTTGGAATGTAGACATTATTATTAGAGCTTCTCTGAGGCCACAGGGGTGCTTTAGTAAAGTGACCAGGATGTGTAGCACAGGAGCCACATCCAGAAACCAGTTTGTTTTAAGGAGTTTTTTTTTTTTTTTTTTTTTTTATATATATATTTGCATAGGTGGTATCAATAGAAAGGTTATCATCTCTGGAATAATATTTGACATATTTATCATATTTTGAGAATGAAATCATGTCCTAAATCTCTGCTACTGCTGTTTCCCGGTCGATGGACGCTCTATTTAGGGTGCATGACACCTAATTTAGCACTCCTGTCCAAGGAAGCAACCTGCCCCATCAAGCACTGCCTTGTCTCTGAGGTGACACTCAAGTGCAGCTATTCAGCCAGCTTGTCCGGCGCAAGGCTAGACAACTATAATAGCATCCTGGTAGCCTACCACTGCCATTTGCAGAGGTCCCTTTCTGAGAGCCACAGGCCCTCGCCACAACTGTTGAATGAGCTGCACCTGGTTAACAGGAACCTTATTCATGTATCCAAGCTCAGCAGCCAATCTGTGGGTAGGAACCTGGCTGCGCTAATAGTTACATGTAGGCAGCTTTGGCTTTCCCAGGAACACAACATCTGTCAGGAACAAAGCACTTCTGTTAGACACCCCAATTACACCAGGACATACATTTAGTCTCGCGTGGATGAGGTGCTGCAGTGCTCTCACCGCTTGCAGAAATCCACAAAGGAGCTGGTTCACTTCCTTCCCAAGCGGCCGCCTCCAGTGCATAAACCAGCGGCAAACTGGCGCCATAGGCCACAGCAGCCTTAAAGACCGGCATAGCCGGCTGCACCAGCTGCCAGAGGTGATGTTCGGAACTGACCCGCAGGTGTTCCGGCAACCGACGCAGAGACAGAAGCCTCAGGCCTAAGCAGCAATCCTAGGAGTTTGCTGCCACAGGCCCAGCACCCCTTTTTCATCTGGGTGCTTTCTACTGTTCAGACCAGCTGTTCTCTGCAATTCAAGCTTGGTCCCCCTCCCTTTCACGGCTTGACTACAACATCATTCACTGACCCGCAATGCACTGCTGTGGTGTCTCAGGAGGTAGCAGTGCTGCTGCAAAAATGGGCTATTCACATGACAGACCGCCTCCAGTGGGAGGAGGGGTTTTACTCCAGGTACTTTCTAGTGCCAAAGCGGGATGGTGGCTTCAGACCCATCCTCTACCTCAGACAAGTCAACATGTATCTGAGCCGAAGGACATTCAAAATTTTATATATGCAACAGCTGTTGCAGTCAATCAGACCAGACGTACGAGTTCCATGTCTTGCCATTTGGCCACTCCCTAGCCCTCCATCATATAATTAAAGGAAGAATTTCTGTTTTGCCATCCACTTCCTACACAAGCAACTGGCGAAGAGTTTTTAAACTAATAAATAATTTTGTCTAAGACACAGGCATTGATTGGGGACATTTGCAGCAATGGAGTGCAGTCTATGACATGATGGCATAGTGTGCTTGTGACAAGGGTGCAGGAAGCTCCCTCAGCAGTCTCGAATCATTCTATGATCCACAATCAGGCATTGGCTGCCAAGAAGATGCCAGAAGACCTTACTGTTGCAGTGAAAATTGTGCTTTGTAAAAACACTGCCAGGGATTTTATCATTTTATGCAAAGAGATAGTGGCAAACTTCATAAAGTCGTTGTTACATGTAGAAGTTTGTGATTGAGCCTTTACTGTCTCTAAGCATTAATCATCCTCATAAGATACACTATGACCCAAGAGGTTAAGTATATTCAACATTATTTAGAACCTGCTACATGTCGATGTGTTTGGGCATTTTTGTCTTTCCTTGTGAAACCTGAAAATCAAGATCCACTCAGAAGACCTATACTTTGCAGAACAGCAACACATATGTGGTTGGCGAGGACTAATTGAGATGAAGTCCTATCAGATTGGTTCTGAAAGTAAAGCTATTCCCCACAGTGATTCTTGAGTAGTTGTCTAAATTGTTTGTTTAAACAGATGATGTCTTGATAAACCAGTGGTGACTGAAACAGAAAATGCACAAAAAAATACAAATTAAATCCAAACAAGAAGAATACATTAGTTCAGATAACTCTGATGTTTATTACCCATGCCAAGTTGCTCTTTTGTATTCTACAATCCAGATTTGCAAATTGTCAGACAAAGTGGTCATATTGTTGTTATTCCTGACTGAAAATTAATTTCCCCTTAAAATGTGTTTTATGCCCCTGGCAAAACAATTAATACCTGTGTTGATTTCTCTTGTTTTGTAAAAATACAACTTGATAGCTGGGTTTCATGTAACTGATATGAAATTCAGCTATCAAGTTATAAGTAAGTTATAAGCAAATTTTTATTATCATTACCATTATGTAATGTCAAGCTTAAATCTTGGTTGAAAATATTTTAGATATTTACATACCCGTATTTCTACTATATACTTACAGTCGACTAAATAGTACACAATTTTACAGGACTTTATATATGTGCCAACTTACTTGTTTTCCAAAATCCTTTTCTTTTGACATGCAGCTGAATGTGGAGCATCAGTGAGCAACAATGAAGGCATTCTGCTGTCACCCAACTATCCTCTGAACTATGAAAACAACCATGAATGCATCTACAGCATTCAAGTGCAAGCAGGGAAAGGCATCAACATTTCTGCCAGGACTTTTCACTTAGCACAAGGAGACATTTTGAAGGTATGATTTCTGTGAAGTTAAATAAGTAAACAAACAAACAAACAAACAAACAACACCTCTTACTTATTATACACCATGCATAATGTTTAAAATGGTTGACTGTTTTTCTGTCTTTTTTATCACATTTTAAGAAAAATACAGCACTTTTAAAGAGAAAATAAATGGTTATTTTCAAATGGTTAATTTTAAATAGAGACTCAAGGATTAAAAGGTATTTAAGAGCCACGTGGCTTAACTGCTTAATATTTTGTTGCAGACAAGGGTTTAATCATTGAAATAATATTACACTCCTTTTGATAGAATAATAATGTGTGTGTGTTTACCACTGCAGCATTGTAAAGTGGCTCATTGGCTTATGAACCTACTGTACAGTATGACTAGGTAAAATGCATTCAGTAGTGTATCAGTTTAACCTTTTTACAATGCTGTTTCCAGATTTATGATGGGAGAGATAATACTGTTCATGTGCTTGGCGCTTTCACTGGCTCTGCAATGACGGGACTGACATTAATAAGTACATCAAATCATCTCTGGTTGGAGTTTTATTCTGATTCTGAAGTGACCAGTGAAGGTTTTCAGCTTGTCTACTCTAGTAAGTTCTATTATCATCTTAAAACTGTATGCAGCTAGTGTTTGTAACCTCAATAAATGGCACTCATCGCATAATGAGCTGATTGTCATCTCTTTTAATATTAATCTTCGCTTCTTTTAGTATATATGGGTGACAGACAGACATCACAAGTAATCCAATTTTAACCCTCAACAACCTTCCCTTTAAAACATGTAAAATATTGTGCTTTATTAAAATTACGATAACAATCTGAATCATGTTTAAAATCAGTGTTGATTATATCAACTTTTTAAACTCTTCCAGTGCCTCCATTATATAAAATATATAAAGTCAATCTACTTTTCCATTAGTTGTAAATATAGTAGAGGGAAAAAGTGGAGGTGCAATGCAGTTTTACCTGATGCATCAGGTTATCATTTATTCCTTGGTAAAAGTGTATTCAATACATGCCATAATCTTCAGTATATTCACATTACTAATGAATGTAATTGTGTCAGGTGTATTGCTGTCGAATGGATCGTACATCATATTTTCATTCTTTATTATTTAAAAAGACAAAGTTAAAAACAAAGCAACATTTTTGGTCAGATGGCCTTCATCAAGCTGTAGTGAATAGCAAAACCCACACCATTAACTACATTAACATAGGACCGTAATTAGTTAATTAAAGATACAATCATTGAAAATTAGCAATTCAAACAGTCAACATAATATGTGCAAACAATGCTATTAATATACAATACAGATATTTGAAAACATGTATTTAGTTTTACTTTAGTCAGACATTTTAATATTACCTTATTTAAAATTGTATTAAAGTATATTTTCCAAAAGTATTCACAAATATTCATCACTGCACATACCCAAAATACTTCCTGTTATTAATTATTTTATTGCATTTCCAAGTATAAGTATCCAGTAATTTACCTATCAGTAAGAATGCATCTTAAGTCATATTCTTCACTGAGTGCTTTAGGAAAATTCCAGAAAGTTTCACGGCATAAGAATATGTTTTATTTATTACCTCCTGCATGAAATGCTCATATTTTCAAAACAGAGAAAACATATGCATTTGTTAAATAACTAACTGTGAACAGCTTCAACTAAAAAAAAAGGATAACATAATATATAAAAGACAGATTGCTGATCATTATTAAACTCGATTAACCCCAATAAAGAATTTACTTGATGGACATAAAAACGTGACAGCACTTTCATTTCTGTTTGTCACAAACCAAGATCATTTGATATGATTCGAGTTAATGGGTCAAACTAATAAACCCACTCTCAAGTCATCCAATTCTGCTAAATCCCAGCTCATGTAGAATTATTTTTTGACCTTGGGGATTGCATAATAACGGTCAGAACATGACAAAAGAAGGTTAGAATACCACAACCAATTACTAAACCATTATTGTTGATGACTAGAAATGTGATGGTGAATATGTTTCTGAATCTTCTACTCATGGTTGTATTAACCCACAATCATTATTTTTACACAAACTGTGAGGTGAAGAACCGAAAATACAATCACATATTGAAAAACACTTCCTTCCAAGTGGTCTGGATAGTAAGTATGAAATGCAAAATGTAACCAGGAAACAGAAGTATTCTACATTCACTGATAAACATGTTTCAAATTCCAGCTCCTTCAGGTTACAAGGGTGAGCTTGCGCTAAGTAGGATAGATTGATGTTGGTTTTTTTTTTAAACTAACTTCAGTTCCGTCATTTAATAACATGTCTTCTTGCCAGCCAAGCTTGTTATTATGCTGGCTAGAGAGACAGCAGAGCGCTTGCAGTAAATACAATTTTAAAAAAGTGGATCTTGTTAATAAATTACAATTGGTATACCTGCTGTAAATTATGCATGTGTTTGTACATTTTGTGAAATAAGAAATGTTTTTGTAAAATGGTACAGGACTTTGTCTTTGAGATCACATACACATAACACATGCAATTGTACTAGAATTTCTTTTACAGATATTTTTTTCTTTGCTGTTGTAAGTTTCATTTTTACACAGATTCTTAACAGTTCTCTACACTTGTCACAGGTTTTGAGCTTTCCCATTGTGAAGATCCTGGAGTACCTCAGTTTGGGTTCAAGATCACTGATCAGGGGCATTTTGCTGGCAGCACAATTACTTACAGGTGCAATCCAGGTTACACGCTTCATGGAAGTAGCATCCTAAAGTGCATGACTGGAGAAAGAAGGGCATGGGACTATCCTCTTCCTTCCTGCATAGGTAATAATATGTTTTTTTTTTACTTAATTTAGACAGTGTGTCTATTTAAAGTTGGAAATGTTTTTGTGTGGCATTTATATTTTGTCTACTTCCTGTATTCAGCATTTAGAATGCCAAGATTATTCATTTTAGAGTATTGTTTAAAAAAGATTATGCTTCAAACCCTGTTTGAATAATCAAGCGCTAGGCAGGAAGAAATAACCCACGACAGGGTGTGCGGTAAGACAATTGTAGGCCGAGTGCCTTAAACCACCCAGGAATTTTAATAATTACACAAACTAGCATTTTTAAGGAAAAATGTATTATGTATCTTTCCACTGAGAAAAAAAAAATAGTCCCTGAATACATGTTTTGTACTTTTTTATTTGCCATAAACATTACAGTGAACATTTCCATTTATAGTAAAATTTTTGAGATAAAATGGCATTTGGAAATTAAAAGCAAACTGATTTCCTACATCTGAGGGAGGATTCACTGAACAGCCAAACACTGCACTGGCACCTGACATCGAGGGAGGAGCTTCCAAGTGTTTTTTTTTTTTTTTTTTTTTGTGTGTGTGTAGGAAATTATTCTACTCAGGTTTTGCGGTCTTCAAGAGAAGCTGACCAATAATTTCAGAGGCTGTTTTCACACCGATGGCCAGTAACAGGCGTAATTGTAAAGATTGTAAAACTAGCATTAGATGAAATGTGGACTAAACAACTTCTGTGTAAGTTTGCGCAGTGCTCCAGTCCTTTCCGTCTGCGGCGAGCACAATAGAATTCTGCACCGAACCCGACCTTGTTTAAAAGCCCAATGGTTGTGTCAGAAGAGCAGGAGAGATTTTAATTGTTTTAAATATGTTTCCGAAATTGGAGGGTAGTGTTGAGATGTATCTGTTGTGTCTAATTTAAACATTGCATACTCAATAGTCAGTTTTATAAGGCGATATTTAGTTTAATGGTATGTATTACATGCTGAGTGAGACTTGCGTGATGATTTCTCAGATGGTTTTTGAATAAAGTTACTGCTTGCTTTGTTTTCTTTGTTATGTTCTCTGACTAAATACCAGGGTATTGCCAATTTTTCTATATTTCTTAGTGACAGAGATGAAAAAACTGATTGTTGGGTGATTTAAATGCTATTTCAGTTGTATGTTGACATTTTTACCTACAGAAACGCTGTTTAGATAATTGTTACTGTTAAGGTGTAGTAATATTAATAGATCAAGTTAGTAAGTTGGTCTACTGGTTACAGCCATGCGGTAAGACAATTCTTACCGCACGGTCATGTGATCTTGTTAAGCCAATCACAGCACTTAATTTATCCAAGAACTTTGTTTTATGAGCATTCCAATTTAATAATTATTTATTTTAATATTTATATTAATATATATATATATATATATATATATATATATATATATATATATATATATATATATATATATATATATATATATTCACTGTATACAACAATTTTAAAGACAGATCTTCCTTTCTTTGCTTTTTTCTTTCTGTATTTCATCCCTTCCCAAAAAAACAAAAACAAAAACAACCATATTAACTTGTGCAAGACACTGGTAATGCACAATGGAGATATGGAAACCTTCTTTATTCATATGCCAAATGTGTTGATCAAGATGTGATTTTTACATATCAACTTTCTTTTTATAATGGATCTGTAATGGTTCAGATTCACTTTTATAATGTTACATAAATAAGGTGATTACAGGTGTAATGTATTGTAAAGATCAGCCAAGTGTTGTTTTATTGGCCCTATATTATAATGGTGACCTTTGTTACTGCTTTCTTGCGTATTAGCTTCTATGCTGTTTTATGGCTCTCCAGTTCCTAATTAAAAGAAGCAGGCATTGCAATTTCCTTTTCAATTGGATGTTTTGATAAATAACAGGTTAATTCAGCTGTAAATCAGGAAACAATTGGCAGCCCCAGAATCTGCATTAATGCATGTTATATAAGCCAGTTCTACTTTTCTGAATCTCTACTATGTCTACTTGCAAAGATTGTGTATATCGAAATGCATTTGTTTTGTAAAAACTAAACTCCTTAACTGCAGACAAATTCCATTTAAAACACTGCAAACATATTCCTTTTTAAATTCCTGTGAAGAGATATAAACAGATGTAAATAATAAGAATTATATTTCTTAAGAGACAAAAAATATACCATAACAAAATTAATCTGTGTGGAATCCGGAATCCCATCTGAAGAATTACTTCACAATGAATCTTATCTAAAACATAATCTATTTCTGCATTTTTTTTTTTCAAAAACACTGGCTGCCTTAATACAGCCATACTTAAAAGGGACTCCTGACACAAACAAACTATTATGCCAGATGATGTTCTTTTTAGCAGCTCTTGGATGCATTCTTTGAGATGTCATTCACTGAAAATTAGTTGGACACTTTTCTAAGTATGTTCACCTAAAGCACATCGATTGAGCAAAGCTCTCAGGGCCTCCCCATTGGTTTCTGTTTAAGCTTTCATTATTAAAATAGATCCAAGGAAAATATTGTAATTGTAGAAAATGTAATGGTCTATTGAACTGTAGGCTGTGGAACTTCTGTCAAAAACATGTACAAAAAAATACTAAATCATGAAGTGAATATGTTTGCTTCTAGCTGAATGTGGAGGCAGATTCAAAGGTGAATCCTCTGGAAGAATCTTGTCTCCTGGATATCCTTTTCCTTATGACAACAACCTTCGATGCACATGGGTAATAGAGGTGGACCCTGGAAATATTGTCAGGTATTTCAAATGTGTTTATACTCTGTGCTACTTGTACAAAGGTGACAATCAGAATATATTTTAGAAATCGAAGTCACTCTTCCAATATGAAGTTTGGAGTTTTGTATGGACATTCCTTAGAACCATGTTCTCTATGGTAATATAATATTGGCCAATATATACCACTTTTGACCTTCTTATAAATAGTGTGCTTAGAACTTAATAAACATAGCAAGGACGTTTGTTATAAATTGTTTCACACACTGTGAATGTACAGTACTGACAGTGCAACTTGACAGAGCTATTGAAAACTATTTGATGACCTATTGAATTTTAAGGAACACATCACAGGGATAATAATGCCCTATTGTATACTGTACTCTACATGTTTAATCCCAGTATATTCCTTACAGCCTTCAATTTCTTGCATTTGACACTGAGGCATCACATGACATCTTAAGAGTATGGGATGGTCCTCCAGAGAATGAAATGCTCCTGAAAGAAGTCAGCGGCTCTTTGCTTCCAGAAGGCATTCACAGCACACTAAATGAGGTCACAGTCCAGTTTGATACCGACTTCTACATAAGCAAATCAGGATTTGCCATTCAGTTCTCAAGTAAGTCAAGTTAAAGCCTTCAGCATTTTTACATTCACCAAAAACATATCTGAATTACCTCTAAAGACTATAGTGGCACCTTGGGAACATATACACTATAATAAGTTTATATATAAACTAGAGACATTTTTATTTTATTTATGTTGAATTCTTACCGGTTTGAAATGTCAAAATCCTAAAATAATTTATCTTGTAGTTTCACCGTAACAATTTTTCTATCTTTGTCCTTAATGAGTTGCCATATAATTTTGCACCAGTTTAAATAATTTAAACACGTTTCTTTGGAATCTTTACATATTTACACATACAAATATAGATTAAAAAGACTGATAAAGTATCACTGTAGTATGTATAATCTATAAGGAACTAAAGCCAAGTATTTTAATATTTAGTTGCACCACTGTACAGATCATAAAAATAGTACTAATAGTACTAGTTTGAATTATAATGTGTTCAAAAGTGACCTAAATAGTTGCAGATTGTAATTATTCACAGATTGTTTGTAAACATCACTAAAATGAATTAATATCCCAAACATAGCCAAAGCTTAAATGTTGTGCTCCTCCGACTCTCACCTGAGACACATTCCAGTCACAAGTTGTATTTTTTGCAGTGCTATCTAATTGTAGAGCTCTAACCGTCTGCTGTCTTCCATTGTGTATTGAGAAAAGTTTCCATCTAAGGGCCTGCTACCTGCAGTAATGGTTTCCTGCCTCTTTTATAATATTTGCATTGATATGTTGAGTTAAATTGATAAGGTCAGATATTTTTGTTATATATAAACGTATACTATATTATTATATATATATATATAATATATATATATATATATATATATTATATATAGTCAGGATAAAAGGGTCAGATCTAATAACACAAAATACTATTTGGTTTTTTGAAAAATATATCCATGAGATTCTATTTTATTGTCTTCCTAACTTAATCAATCAAAACTTTCGACGGAGTAACTAACCAGAAGGTCAAATTATTCAAAAGACAGTTTATAATTACGAGACATGTAAAATAGGTGGACTCATATATATACAGCTTTGACTAACCTACATCTAATAATCGTGTACTATCATATTTTGTTAATCTTTACACTACATAAATAGAAACATTTAGAATTTGATGTATTTATCACTCACCTAATTATATACACATATCACTGAATTATTGGACAGAGAGCAGCTTTAAACAAAAGTAACTTTTTTTGTGTGTTCTATATTCCAATAGGAGTTAAGGTTGTAATGTACCGAAGTATAAAAAAGATTCAGTATTGCAACAGGGACATACACTGTTTATTTATTTATTTATTTTCTCTGAATAGGTTCTGTTGCCACAGCCTGTCGTGACCCTGGTGTTCCTATGAATGGCAGTCGGAATGGAGATGGGAGAGAACCTGATGACACTGTCACTTTTCAGTGTGACCCTGGCTATGAGCTCCAGGGAGAGATGAAAATTACCTGCATTCAGGTGGAAAATAGATATTACTGGCAGCCCAGTCCTCCTGTTTGCATAGGTATGTGATTGAAAAACAATCAAAAAGGTTTCAATATGCAATACAAAGAAAGGGTAAAAAACATATTCATAAATAAGTCTCTGAGTACCAAAGCTGGGTAACATTGCTTTCAAAATGAAAGATACCAAACACCTGTAAACAATAACTGAAATAATAATAATAATAATAATAATAATAATAATAAATAATAATAATAATAATAATAATAATAATAATATAGCAGTTACCATCAAGAAGGGAGAATCAGAGACAGGAAAGAGTCAGTGAAAGTACTAGAGCGCACATTTATTAATCCCAAATGGGAACAAACAAAACAAACAAACAAACAGGGCACAGGACCAAAATAAAGAGTTAAACAACAACAACAAAAAAAAAGAACAATTAATATATACAATACAAGCACTTACATAAAGAAAATGGCTTGATACCAGGAGATCTCTGGTTCTAATCCCCTCTCAGCCACCGTGTGATCCTGAGCAAGTCACTTAACCTCATTGCGCTCCATCCTTCGGATGAGAAGTAAGAAATTAGGTTTGATTGTAAGTGACAACAGCAGTTGGTGCATAGCTCAACCCCTTGTCTCTGTAAGTTGTTTTGGATAAAAGCATCTGCTAAATGACTAAAATAATAATAATAATAATAATAATAATAATAATAATAATAATAATAATAATAATAATAATAACTAGAGTTGCCAGCAGCTTAACGGCTTCCAATACGAGCGCATACATTGGTTACTATGTGTTCCATAGTAACCATGGCCCAATCTGCACTCTACAAGGAGTTATTAGCCAGTTTTGTAAGTTGATGATGTCATCCAACATGGCCGCCATATTTTTTATTTCAGCATCTTCCCTTGACCAAATCTTAAAGACAATCATACTAGGATCATCTATGCCAATTTTTTGTTCAATCGGAGACAACGTTTTTTACGATCATATGTGCCTTTCGGTTTGTTTCAATCGGATTAGCGGGTTGGGAGAAAAAGATCTTTGTAGTTTGTGATATGACGTCTGTACCATGCGATTTTTATGTCATGCCACTTGGCCGCCACACCACACAAGTTGTACAGCTTCTTATGAACACCAGTTAATCTTGAACTATCCCTCAAGAACTATACCAGCTTTCAGCGCTCTGCAATAAGGCAATTTTGAAAGATGAATTTTTACATTTAGGCAAAAGAAATGTTTTCAATCCAATATGGTGGCCAAACCATGTGCTTTACGACATAAGTTCTTTAGCATTTTCCATCTTCCCATAAGCATCTATCAACCAAACTAATCTGGTGAGTTTCCAAGCAACTTTTGGCAGATAGAAGAAGAAGCAGCCTAGTAATAATACTGCTAGGCTGAGCAATGCTTTCACTGGTTTAAGCTTGCTTTATATACGCATGGTCATTCCCCAATATAGCACTCATACCTAATTAGGGAATGGCCACATTCCACATCATAACCCCATCCTTGCCAAACTTCCATTCACACATCACACTGTTTACAAATGGCAGGGTTTCCACCCTGCCACAGATAATAATACTAATTAAAATAACGGTGCACATTCATTTTTCTCTCATTCGGAATGGTGTCATTATGTAAAAGAAACTTGGTATGAAACAAAAGGTGGCCTAACCCAATCAGTCCCACGTCACCTAGCAGCCAAGTTTACCCTTTTGTGAGCAATTTAGAAACTTCTATAATTAAAGATGGAGTTGTGCTCATAGATTCCCTCAATAATTGTTCATCACGCATCATCACTTTTCAAGGAAAGATTTGACAGGTATCAAAGTAATGTGTCTCTCATGGCTTCTTTAAAACATAGTCAAAGAGAATGGAATTCAAACAGCCTTCTTCATCTAAAAAATGTTTTGTTCTTAAAGTGAATGAAAACAGTGCCTGTTTCACAAAGTCAAATCTCCTAGAAGGCCTTGTGTTTGAACTTTTAATAGAAATTGAAATGTTGCATTCTTAAAATAAGTGGTGTATTAAACCATGTTTTATGATAAAAAGCCTTTTGACAAGATGATCCATGCTTTTTGCACAATACTGAAATGTACAAGAAAAATATACTTGAAAAATTAGCAAAACAATTTTAAAGGAAGGAAGACCCTTATCTCTATTAACTGTTTGTTATGCTGAATCTGTTGGTGCTTTGTTTTTTTTTTATTTTTTATTTTTTTTACTTTAACTTTAATTCAAATATTTCAAATGCAATGATGCTGATAACTACTTCATCATGGTACCTATGCTGTTGGTCTGATTGCAGCTAGACCAATTTAAACTAAAACATAAGTGATTACCAGGAAGCATAACTGTTAAGATGACAAATCCTTTTTTTTTTTTTTTTTTTTACTTCAACATATTGTTGGGTCAGTAATTTAATGTTTGTGATTTGCAGCACCATGTGGAGGGAATTTGACTGGATCCTCAGGCTTTATTCTTTCTCCAAACTTCCCACACCCATATCCGCATAGCAAAGACTGTGACTGGACAATCACTGTAAACTCAGACTATGTTTTATCACTCGCATTTATCAGGTATTTATTTTATTTGATTGTTTTAATATGTTTCGTGTTTTTATTTTCTACTCTTTGCAGCCTAATCATTTTTTATAAGAAAACATATACATGATTTAAGTAAGTTAAGGCATCACATTAAAATGCAGCTCATGTTTAGAAATCAATGAAAATACCCCCAAAGCATTTATTTAATCACCTAAAAAGCTTTAATGCTGTAAATGCCACAGCTACAGTATATCACTATGTGATGCCTTGGAAACATGACCATATTTGCCAATATTACCAGCCTTCAAAGCACTTAGTTGCCTATTGCCTTTTAAAATGGGCGTCCAGTATCTTCACTGATTTCTGTTATGCGAACCATTTCTACCACTGTACAATTTAATGTGAATAAAGACCTAGTAATGAAATGTCTACTTTGTAAAGAAGATTTTATGACCTCAGAGTGCCGTTTACCATGATTTATTTGATAACTGCAAATTCATAACTCATCACATGTTTACTTCTAATGTAATGATTGGTGAGCTAACTGCTGATTGACAGCTACAGCAGCTAAATTAAAAGACACATCTGCATAAAAGCATAAAATGTATTTGCTTTTATGCTATGTAGCGTTAAAAATGTTCTCATGTTTAGCCTTACATTATCACTAGTGTCGCCATTAGCTGTAGATATGAGTTTACTGAAGTGTGTCAGATTTAACTTTTTTCTAATAATACATGCAAATGGTGCATTCAGGCAAGTATTATACTGTAATACTTTTTACAATATATTGTATAAATGTATATATTTTACTGTATAATGCCTACAAATAGCTCATGTCTCAATAAAAAGCTCTGTTTAGACTGCATAACATTGTATTCCTATATGAACAGACTAGGAAGTTGACATGATACTACAGATGGTATACATTTCTCATTAGCATCTGTTGATATGTAATCTTGCATTGTGGGGTTGTGGTTTGTTTGTTACTTTATGTAGTCTTTAAGTGGGTCAAATATTGTTGCATACAGTTGCTAATAGCCCTGGATTTTATAAACACATTTACAGTATACATTACATATCCGAACACACACATCTATGTAAGCATATAGATACACTAACGTGTCCATTTAAGCTTTTTCCATGTATCCTCCTGTATGTAGTTACAGTTTACTACATTTGACCATATTGTTTTACC
This sequence comes from Polyodon spathula, assembly GCF_017654505.1. Classification (NCBI taxonomy): domain Eukaryota; kingdom Metazoa; phylum Chordata; class Actinopteri; order Acipenseriformes; family Polyodontidae; genus Polyodon; species Polyodon spathula. The sequence continues at coordinate 78,947,993 of NC_054537.1, forward strand.
ATTCTATCTGATGTTTTATATGCTTTACTAAACCTTGATAGTAAATGTGTTTTATATGCCTTACTAAATCTTGAAAGTAAAGGTAATGCGTATTCATTGGGATCTGTATCAAACTGATAAGCAAAACATTATTTTACTAGCAAGGATGATTTTTTACAGTTAACAGTGGATTTATAACTCTAACCAACTGCCGCTACCATAACATGCTATTAAATGGAAATAATAAGAACATAAAACATAATTATGTGACATTAATCATTCAGCTGCAGTATTCTGACATTGTAGATGTTCCTGACAGGATTACAAAAAAATATTAGAGATAACTAGATCCACTGTCAATCTACTTAAGACTTGAAAATGTAAATTGTAATATATGTGTGTGTGTGTGTGTGTGTGTGTGTGTGTGTGTATGACCCATTGGGAAGTTAATTAATTCCTTGAATAATTGTTATTCAGACCTCCTGTATAAGATGTTCATTAGTTTTAGAATGGCCCTCATGCAAAAGACTTTAATAAAGTTAGGTATCTGATAACCGCTAACTACTGCAACATCTCTTCAACTTTCTGTCACAAAGCTTAAAGAGCTTACTAAACCATTTGAAGCATACAGACGACATTACTGTTTAGATGCATAATTTACAATCTCACAACAAAGGCTGTCTTTAGAATAGAGTATAAAGGCACCCACCCTGCACTGGCTGATTTCTATTTTGGTGCAAAATATTTATAGTATTTATAGTAAAAAGCTATTTTGTCTGATATTTTACAGTTTCAGCATTGAACCCAACTATGATTTCCTCTATATTTACGATGGACCCGACAGCAACAGTCAACTAATTGGTAGCTTTCAAGACAGCAAGCTGCCAGAAAGAATTGAAAGCAGTTCAAACTCAATGCACTTAGCATTTCGAAGTGATGGGTCTGTTAGCTATACAGGTTTTCATCTAGAATATAAAGGTAAGCAAAAACTTGTTGTTTATAAGACATTTGATATGCTTGGAAAGTTTTCATAAACACACTTGTTTGTTGCCACTCAAGTATTTATTTAAATCTAAAATACTACTGTACTGCAAGTTTTTTATTTTTGCTATATTCTGTTGATCATCCCATTAGTATTTGTGGATGATTGAAAGCACCACATAGATGGAAGGCCATCTAACAATTACCTAAACACCTCAGATCCTTTGCGGTAGTATTTTCTGGCGCCACTGAAGAACTGTGTACCATTGCATGATAGTCTTCTTTGATTCTTTAAGTGGTAGATCCCACTGCCTTGCAAATGCCCTCACATTACGAGATTCAGTTAAATTAATCAACTGTTGTTCATTCACAATTCTGGAACCCACATTATTATCATGTTCAATACAAGACACCAAGGGCCTCATTTACTAAAGTTTCTTATGCGATAACACGCATGCTAGATAATCCCGTATTTATCAACCAAAATAAAGCATAACTTAAAGCATAAGACTTGAGTTAGCACTCATGCCTTAAAAATAACACGATGGGTTCATTAGCATCTGCTGAATATGCAAAATGCATGTAGATGTATTCAAATGAAGTGGCATGAGAGCACTAATGAGGCTAATGATATGCAGACGATATTTACTAAACTGTGCTAACCAGGAAGCACACCTTAAATCACGGGCTAGATAGCACTGATGAAAAGCAGGTGTTACGAGCCGAGATCCGTCTTGCTGTCTGTCAGCACAAGGTACAGGTATATTTATGTACGATACTACACATCCGAAACTCCATAAATAAGTAAGACTAATTTTAAAATAAATAAGTTTATATACTAAAACACACATATACCAGCCGACTGCATAACATAAATAAATAAATAAACTTTTGAACAGAAATGCGTCTATATACAGGTATATTATGGTTAAATAAAACTGTACAAACAAAATAAGCAACAGGATATTGAAAATACATGTGTTTTTATAGACATAAAAGTATGCAAAAGCTTACTATGCAAATGAAAAAAAAATGGTAATAACTTACTATGCAAACAAAACAAAAAGAGACATAACTGCGTTCATAGATATAATTGAAACACGGTAATATAAATAAAGGAAATTGGGTTTACAATCACAACAGCACATAATATCAAAGAAGGAAGGGTTCTCCTAAATCACGTACCTGCATGCAGTGCACTTTTTTTTTCTCTACACGATTTGGGCACAGCTACCATTGTATGTGTCGGCTGGCACTGGGGTCGTTACCTGCTTTTACTTCTGTACAAATAATTCTGTACCTCACAGCTTAACCGATTTGCACTTTTCTGTACAAAATTATTCTTTGTCTAGCTACAATAGATTATACAGCAGGCTATGTACAGTATAGTTACTCCTAGTTATCATTACCTGTGCATTTCTTGCAATTGGTGTCTGCGAGATCCATGTTGAAAAACACGTCAACGGCATTTCAAAGTACAGAAATGCATTGATCACTGAAATATGCCACCTGGTCTAAATGCCAACTCCATACTTTGTTGTATTCGCAGTTTCATTAATGTAGCCTAAGGGCTGCCGACTGATCTAATCAATGATGATAAAAAAAAAAAAAAAAGAATAGGCTACTAATACTATACTGTATAAGCAAAATGCTTTTTATACTGTATATATATATATATATATATATATATATATATATATATATATATATATATATATATATATATATATATATATATAACCATGACAGTGTCTAGGTAGGATAGTTTATAACTTTATATTTATTTATTTTTGCGATCCTGCCTTTCAAACACTGTTATAGAGTATGTAATACATTTATTTAGTAAAAGTCAAGAATGGACAATTGCATATCTCAATCTCTGCTCATGCCTTTATAGTCAGTGGCCCGTATGTCGTCATTTCGCTAAGACGTGCCTTATCGTCTGTGGTAAGGCACGTCTTAATATGCTAATGATTTCCATAACACACGTCTTAATAAGCGGCATTCACTTTAGTAAATACCAACTTATTTATAGTTTTAAGATGCATGTTATGGGATTGTGTTAACACACGTCTTATGGATACTTTTAAGAACCTTTAGTAAATGAGGCCCCAAGGGACTTATTGCATCTGATTAACTTTTATCTGGTGGTCAGACATCACCAGCTGAAGAACTCCTTCATGGAACCACTTCGGGAGAATTCTATCCTGTTGCATACAGTAAGAAGGAGCATGGTCATCATGCAAATAACCACATAGGTGAATGTTTTACAGATCTTTTCACTACAGGTTAAATAATTACATAACCGTACATTATTGTGTTGGTACTTTAAATATAATTCCCTTTTGAAGTTAGTTTGATTGACAGTTTATTTTACAGTCTGGTGTTTTTCAGCTATGGTACTGCATTCAGTCTAAAGTCAACTACAAGTAGGTCACATCAGGTTAAATACAGAAGAAGGAATAACAGCAATGTGAAACTGATAAATATATCCATTTCTTTTTTTTTATTTGAAGCTAAGCTTCGGGAGTCATGTTTTGATCCTGGTAGTGTTATGAATGGTACTAGACTGGGGAGCGATTACAAGCTGGGCTCTACAGTTACATACTACTGTGAAGCAGGGTATGTCCTTCAGGGACACTCAACTCTCACTTGCATTATGGGGGATGATGGGAGACCTGGGTGGAATAGAGCTCTCCCTAGCTGCCAAGGTAATCTTTTTAAGTTATTTCTTTGAGCCTTAAGACTATTCTGTGTGAGACACATATAGCAATAACTTTAAGAGTAAGTCTCTTTGTTGTGTATTTTGTTGTTTTACACTAATGTAGATATATTTATTCACCTACTGGCATGTTACTTTTTTCTTTAGTAATTTTTATTTTTGATGAATAGCCATATAATAAAAGTGGTGGCACTATAACCTCAGATACTTTATAAACTGTTGATGTTTTTTGTTTGTTTTAAGCTCCATGTGGAGGTCGATCAACTGGACCTGAGGGAACTGTGTTATCACCAAACTATCCCCGGAACTATAGTGTCGGAAACAGTTGTATTTACTCCATTTCTGTTTCAAAGGAATTTGGTAAGAATTTAGATTTTCTGTTTGCCTCTTTCAGCAATGAAGACTTGTGTCTAGATCTGTGAAAAATAATTCTGACTAAACGAATCTAATATACTAACAGATATTATGTTAAGGTATATAGTTAGTCAGAAACTCAATATTAATCTTATTGTTTTATTGTACTTTAAATTGTCTTATTTTTCTTATTGTAAAGATTATGTTCTGTAATCTGATTACTGTAAATGAAAAGTATATGGGCTTGATATTGAACAAATGGTTACAAAACAAAGTACATCTTCTACAAAACAACTTACTGGACCCTGTCTTCTAAGCAACCTCAAGCCCCTTTGACGATTAGTTTAGTCGGTTTAATCCATGAGTGTTTATAATAACACCGTGTAACAAATTTTTATTTATTTTTTGGTTCCTGGGTAGTAAGTGTTATTTCCTAATTGCTTATGCCTCAAAAGTATAGAAAATGGCTATTATTCCCCACAAACTTTGCTTTTGTGACCAGGACAGTGATATTATGAAATTTAACTATTTTCTAGAACATTCCAGATAGATTCAGTGCTGAGTAAACTTGGAGTAACTTCTAGAACTTTCTAGAACTTTCCAGTAATATAAATAGTAGTATAAATACAGGGGCTTTAAGCCCACCAGTTCAGTTTAGTTCCAGCTGCCTAAGTGGATACATATCTGCATTTTTCTGAAATGGCATCAAGAGGCTGCAAGCATCCGGCAGACGCATTTTGCTATGTCTGCGGCCAATTTATCAAGACAAGAGCGAAAAAGTACTCCGTGGAAGCATCTGCTAAGATGTGTGAGGCCTACAAGGCATATTTCGGCATACCTGTCAGGGATCAAGACAAACCCTGGGCACCTCATTTCACCTGCGACCACTGCAAAAAAACTCTGGAAGGTAAGATGGACAATTGTTGCTCGGAATTTTATGTTATAAAATTTGTTAACATTTTTTAAATTGTAAAAGTTTTAAATTTTAAAATGTTTTACAGTTTTCAATGTTATTGAAAAAATATATCATATATGAAAAATGTTGCGAGAATCTCTTACACATTAGTCATGGGTGAAATCAATGTATTTTTGTAGTATGGTACAGAGGGGAAAAGAGAGCCATGAAGTTCGCTATCCCAAGAATTTGGCGGGAACCCACTGACCACTCAAGCAACTGCTACTTCTGCATGGTGGACCCTTCCAAACGTCGGACTGGCAAGAATGCACCTGCTATCACGTATCTGGACCTTCCTTCATCCATCGCCCCGGTGCCACACTGCCATGAGCTCCCCGTACCCACTCCTCCGGAGAGAGAGCAGCCGTCTTTAGAAGAGAGCAGCAAGTCAGAGAGCGAGGAAGACGTTGTAGATCCAGATGACAATTTCAGAGGTGGAGCTGAGGAGAGAAACCCATACTACCCCAACCAAAAAGACCTCAACGACTTGATTAGAGATCTTGGTCTCACCAAGTCCAATGCCGAGCTTTTGACGTCTAGGCTCAAGCAATGGAACTTGTTGGATGAAAGTGTGCAAGTTGCAGATCAGAGGAAGCGTCACCAACCTTTTTCCAGCTTCTTCACCCGTCAAGATGGGCTCTGCTTCTGCCACAATGTGACCAGTCTGTTCGAGGCAATCGGAATCCCCTGTAACCAGAATGAGTGGCGCCTCTTCATTGACAGCTCATCCAGGAGCCTCAAAGCCGTGCTGCTCCATAATGGTAACAAGTACCTGTCTCTTCCCCTGGCTCACTCGGTGCACCTCAAAGAGGATTACAACAGCATCAGGACCTTGCTGGACACTTGAAGTATGATGAGTACGGCTGGGAGATCATAGGAGACTTCAAAATGGTGGCATTCCTGATGGGTCTCCAAGGCGGTTTTACCAAGTTTCCCTGCTATCTTTGCCTTTGGGTCAGCAGGGACACCAAGGCGCACTACCACAGGCGGGACTGGCCACAGAGGACTGAGTTCTCTGTGGGAAGGAACAACGTCAAGTGGGAGCCACTGGTGGACCCCCGGAAGGTGCTGATGCCACCACTGTACATCAAATTGGGCCTTATGAAACAATTTGTCAGAGCTCTAGATAAGGAGTCGGCAGGTACCTTCAAGACTTCTTCCCTAAGCTGTCTGAGGCAAAGGTCAAAGCCGGTGTCTTCGTCGGACCACAGATAAAGAAGATCCTGGAGTGCAATGAATTCCCCAAGAAGCTCACTAGTAAGGAGAAAGCAGCTTGGAACAGCTTTGTTGCAGTGGTTCAGGGCTTCCTGGGCAATCACAAGGCTGAAAACTATGTGGAGCTGGTTGAGACTCTGGTGAAGAACTACGGCACAATGGGCTGTAGGATGTCCCTCAGAGTCCATATCCTTGATGCTCATCTTGATAAATTCAAGGAGAACATGGGAGACTACTCGGAAGAGCAAGGCAAGTGCTTCCACTAGGATTTACTGGACTTTGAACGCCGCTACCAAGGACAGTTTAACGAGAACATGATGGGAGACTACATTTGGGGGCTGATTCTTGAAAGTGATTTAAAGTATAATCGTAAATCTCGAAAAACTACTCACTTCTAAATCTTTTGTAGTCATTTTTGTATTACTTTAGTATAAATACATGTTAATTTGGATTCATATGGTTTTTTTTTTTCTGACTTTATGTGAACGAAAAGACACAAATTCACCCGTTTTCTCATTGGAAATAGGCACATTTCAAAATATCACTGTCCTGGTCACAAAAGCAAAGTTTGTGGGAAATAGTAGCCATTTTCTATACTTTTGAGGCATAAGCAATTAGGAAATAACACTTACTACCCAGGAACAAAAATTGTGTTACATAGTGTAATTTAATTAATGAGAAAACAACTTAGGAACTGGGTATAGTCTGACATTTGCACAATGTGTATTTACTCTCTGTAGAAATTATTAGAATAAATTATATCCAAAGGCTGTTTATAATTCTATGCACTTCCACCAATACGGCTGCAAGCAGTTGTTTGATCTTTACTTACAGTGACAGGAAAGGAAATAAAACTATTCACCCTGGATTATGGAAGGCATTCATTTTTTATATTTATCACAGCACCACATATTACAAGTCATTATAAAAAAAAGTAATAAAAAATAGTTATAGTTTAAGCTTGAAGACAGCAAAGTCAGGAAACACCATAACACACTTAACTCCAGGTTAGGTTTTTAACATAGATACTGAGATGTGACATCACTGTACTCTCTACCATTGCTGAGATACTAATTGTTGAAAATCTGAGTTTAACATAAAAGTAAAGCTGAAACCATAACATACTTAGGAATATTGGTATTGAATTGTATCAATGAGGAATACCATCAGTACAAGTACATGGTATCTCAACAGCAATACTTATACAGTGTCTATGGTCCTTGTTAGAGCATGGGGCTGATTTTATAACCTTTCACTCTAGTTTTTTTCTAAAGGTAAAATGTACTTCCCATGTTTATTTCTAGGTTTGCTTTTTGCTTCTGAAAAGTTGGGAAATTTACGTTTTTGTTTTTTTTTGTGGAGGTGGCGGGGGGGTTAGTATCCGTCTAGTTAATTTCCTAGAGTGGCAATTTATGCTTGTTTTTTTGTTTGTTTGTGTTATGCTCTACCATATAAACCATTGAGTCTTCATACAATATCAATTTCAGAGTTATTAAAAAAAAGAAAAAAAATGTGTTCATGGAACTGTTCTGGACTGTCAGTATCTTTACAGCATACCTGGTACTTTGGTTTTCTGTTGGTATGAGTCAAACTTTACTAGTCTGCAATTATTTTTAATATTTTCTACCCAATTTGGAATAGCCAATTATTTTTAGGCTCAGCTCACCGCTGCCACCCCCTTGCTGACTTGGAAGCAGGGAAGACAAACACACCCTGTCTAGTGAAGCGTGTGCCGTCAGCCGACCACTTCTTTTACACACTGCAGGCCCACATGCAGCCGCCTCAGAGCTACAGCGTCGGAGGACAATGCAGCTCTGGACAGCTTACAGGCATGTCCGAAGGCGCCTGGCCAGACCACAGGGGTCGCTGGTGTGCGGTGAGCATAGGACACCCTGGCTGACTTAAGCCCCTGTGTGTGTGTGTGTGTATATATATATATATATATATATATATATATATATATATATATATATATATATATACACCATATAAATACTGTGTCCCATAACTGATTCTATTTCTTACAGCAAGATTACTGTTATAAATTCACTGCTCTGTGGCCTTTTTTAATGTTTCATTATTCTGTCACACAGAATGATAGCAGTAATATTTCAAACAATGACAGGTTTAGTCTAGAAGATAAATTATTCTCACAATGCATGCCCGAGGTGCAATTTGTGAACACATGCAAGACTCATCCTCCCTGGCACTCACACAGTGGTATTTCAGAATGGGTTAATGATCTCTGACTGTTAAATATTACAGCTTAAAAAGGGATTAGAATTAAACATGTAAAGCTTAAATTACTACATTTTAATTAGTGTTAGGGATTTCACAGCTTTACATGTTTTTATGGTATATTATGTTTTCTCTATTGTAATAATGTAGTTAGCCTTGAATGAAATATTGAGAGTAAAAAATACTTTTTTGCAATAATAATCATACTCCAACCCACTTATTGACCAAGAGAACTGATCAACAAATGACCTCTGTTACAGTTGTACGCGAATTGCCTCTTGTCAGCCGCTGTACCTTTAAAACAAATGTTACTGAGCTACGGAGCCCTTGTGAGGTGCCTGGCCAGCAGGAGTTTCTGAAGCTTGATTAAATGAACTGTACCTAGACAGATTTTCCTACCCAACCCATGTCACCGCTAAGGCCAATAACCATGTTCTGGGCTCAGCACATCCAGGGTTTTAATCAACTGAATCATCCATCACTCATGCAGCGGTGCCTTGATTAGCCACTAGGGACATTCCTAACTATAGGTTTAAATAAGAATTAGGATTCTGAAATAGTCACTATATTGAATTTATAGCTGTCATACATGTGCATTTCAATAATATTTCATAGGAGTAACATCTCAACAACAAAAAAGAGTTGACAAACAACTTAAAGAATACATATATAGTAGTACATGAACATAATTAAGAAGCAGTGTAAAATTTACTTGGAACTACATACGGCTTGAATAAAATAAATCATTCCACCATTACAACATACCAGCAAAAATATCAACATTTATTGGGACACTGTCTTTAATTGATACTGCGATACTTTTGATTGAGGTAATTACTATAATTATAACATCTTGTTGAAAAAATGTAGGATAGTGTAGTTACTTCTTTTCACTCTTGCATGTAGCCCAGACCTGTGACAATGTGACCAGTATACAGTATTAGAATATATTCTGTTGTATTGCTCGATCACATAGAATTCTATTGCTCATTTTGTAACTGTCATATATATTTCACCTATTTTTTACACATCTTGAAACTCCTTCCTATATACAGTATTATCTAATTTAGTGTCAGACTAGTTATTATTTCCTTTTATCTTTATTGGAAACCACTTTGAAGCAATGCTTACCAAGACATAATAATTTATTTGACAGCATCAATAGCTGAATCTTAGTAAACCAAATATACACCCTGTGCACAGATGTGTTTTTTTTTTTTGCGTAATAGGGTTTAAGTTTTTTATCAAAAGCTTTTGAAAGACATGTGTATAGCATTTTTTGTGCTTTTTTTTAAAAGGCTTCAGCAGACATTGAATTCAGAGCACCCATAGCAAAGGCAATGCTGATTTATACTTTTTGCATTAACCATTAGAAACATTGTGTATGCGCTCTGTAAATAAATGATCCTATCAATGCGGCAGCAAAAGCAAGGTTATTGTGCGTATTGATTTGAAGAGATTATTACTGTTAATTATATTACCTGTATATACTTTTCAGGTCCTCTTTCACTTGACTTCCTTCTTTTATTTCTTGCTTGTTCACTATATTATATATTGAAGGTTTTTTTTTTTTTTTTTTTTTTTTAACTGATATGAACAACTGTAGTTTAATTAACCATCTATGATTTGGTTTATTTTTTGGCTTTTAAATTGTCTTGCAGTTACGTGCGTGTTGTGTGTGTGAAATTTTGAAATAAATAATGCATGTATATGAGAATGATGTACTAATTACATCATAGTTTTAATGATGTAATCTCTCCTTCCAACTCACACATTTACTACGCTACTATGAAGTAAATAAGATGGATGAATTTGACGACATTTTATAAATTGTTTGTTCAAGAGTCACTCTCATGACAAATACATGAAAAGTATCACCATCAAAGATAACACATTGTTATTTTAGTCCATAGATGCACAAGATAGTATCAGTTAGAGTTTATCTGGTTGTTTTCTTAAGTATGGAAGGCATTTGTGGAAAAAAGTAAGGATAGGTACTGCTGCTGGCAGTTTGTAAAAGGACTTAACTACTGTATTAATTTCTCACAGGACCTGTACTGCCCCATTATTCTTCGAATGAATGCTGTTTACATGTGAACGGAACATCTTATACAACAGTTTGCTAATGAGCAGTTGAATAGACCGTGGTGAAGACTCTTTTTAGCTTGTTGTTTCATTTAAATGAAAACAGTTGCAATTATGTAAATGATGGTGAACGGCAGAGTGCATTTTGTATATGTGTCCACGCTTTTAAACAGTTGTGTACTGGTCAAAAGGTAGCTGTTGCTAAAACCATTTTAAAGAGATCTCAAAAGAAGAGGTGTGTGAATCTTTTGAAGCATCTCTCTATTATAAGCAGCACTCCAGATGAGACTGAGTTAAGTAATTTAATCTCCAGTTAAGACACTACTGCCCGTTTTACACTAGCCACTCTTAGATGGCTTAGATCTTTTTTTTGTTTGCTTGTGCGTATGAATGCATCACAGGTTCAGTCCAGGTCCAGCTGTGATAAAAGTGGCTTGCTCCCGAGGGGCTCTGTGAGAACTTTGGTCTGTTTTTGGTCTATAGCCGTCTGCACCATCCCCAATAGCAAGGCTCCCAGTTGATTTCAGAAAGTGGGAGATTCATTTTTTACTCAACTAACCCTAACCCTAACCCTCATCTCATTCAGAGACATTGAGGCTCCCAGTGCAGCTGATTCATCACTTGAAAGGCGTGGCAATTTAAGGTTCTGGAGAAACCTCTCACACCGGGACTTGATCTTTATATTTCGGGTCTGTCCTGCCCAATTAGGGACAGGTGGTCACCCTGCATGAACATTTAACAAGCAGCTGAGGCAGGCAGCTGAGTCTGAATAAGGCTTTGGACAGGATAAGTGCTTCTGACCTTCTTATTTGAAAAAGAAAAGTTGAATTGCATTCTAACTGCTTTTGGATTCCCATAAAAGTACTCTGCTTATTATGTGAGAAGACTTCTAAGTAAGCAGCACTGCCTGGAATGGACACTAACAGAATGTTTAATACAATACATGTTTAAGAGGGCACTTGATGTATTATGGGATTTGTATAGTGAAGTTAGACATTCTTACTTTAATGACAGCAGAATGCTGTTGGGAAGGAAAACAGAAACTTTTTTGTTTGCGTTTCAGATCAAACTATTGGGATGAAGCTTCTTGTTTTGTAAGAGTCACTCTGAAAGACCTAAAGCTTTTTTCTGTAATTTGTCAAATACATTCAGCGTCTCAAATAGCACACAGAAGTAACCACTTCTAACTGAACTGAGGTTATTGACACAGTTCATTTGGGGAAATTTCATATACAAAGTGTATTTTATTAGGAATACATACTTCCCACCCTCCCAGCTGTTTAACTGAACTTTTACTGTAGTCGTATGTTTGAGGTGTTTTTTATTGATTTCTTGTACATTTTTTCCAAACAGCCAATTCTCTTTAAATGTTTTAGTGCCTCTGCAGAATTTTAAATGTCATTTTGATGTGAGCATTTGCAGTCTGCAGGTTGGCATGTAAGCTGTGCTCGCTTCTTGACAATCGTCTTTCTCATACTGTACTCCACATACTAATATGTTTGTTGTCAGGACAATAAGTACAGCTCATGGCTTTGGTATAGTTTAAAACATGTTTGTATTCAATTATAGTAAAACAAATATTTCTATTATCTGAGATGCTGCTTCCAGAAGTAAATATTGTGTGTTACTAGGTATTTAAAATATGTTATACATTATGATGTTATTAAGAGGCATGCATGCATTTTAATGTTACCTTAGTGAGCTTGTATTTTGAAAGCAGGTTCCCTTTACAAGAGTTCTTGTCAGGACTTTATTAGCACTGGACTGGGAAGTGTAATACAAAGTGTAGTGAAAGCAGTAGGCAAAGTATGTGCTGTTTTAAATTGTCTAAATTCTATAAAACAAGATCATATATGTTAATCATCCTTTCTGATGTAAGGATAGGTGCAGTGCAAACAATCGCGGCCGCAAAATCGTGGCAATCAGGGAATTATTTTGCACTGCGGCCTATGTAAGCTTAAGAACAATTCAAATTACTCCACACGCACAAATAATGAGCTGCTATCATGATCACAAGGGTCACAACTTAAAACCTGGAGGTGAGGTGAGTTAGGAGTACAGAGAGTAGTAGGTGCTGTATGAGATTTGTGGAGCACAAAAATCTAACCAAACAAAAAACATATGTCAGAGGAAGTGCAGGAAAGTCCTCTTGGTGTACGGAAAAGAAAAGAAAAATGTTCTGAGGTGCTGATAGTCCTGAGGTCACAGCATGAAAATAAGTTATTTGGAAAGGCCTCAAACAACATCAGTTATGCTACCGAAGAGGCCATATAGTCCCCTATGGTAGAGAAATTCAATGCTGTCGGTGTTACCTGGAGGACAGTCAGCCAGGTGATGAAAAGGTGGCAGGATCAGTGACGGCGAACCAAAGCGAAACTCGCAGTGCAGCACAGGCATGCAGCAGGAACAGGAGGGTCATCATCCACATCACAGCTGACACCGCTGGAGAAGCAAGCGGAGGGGACAATCCATCTCAAACAAAGTGACCCTGGATTTGAGTATGCAAGGTCTTCTCCATCTTGCTCTTTTTCAAAGGTTTTCCTGGCTGACCTCAACAAGAGCTAAGCGTTGCCGAATCAAGCAGTGTACCACAGCAGCCTTCCAGAAGCCAATGACAGGTCTCTGAAGGTATGTGGATTTATACAGCCGTACTCGCTTCTACAATGGTTTGCACCTTGTCAGAGGAGGGGCAAAAATTTTGGAGGGTCAGCACTTGCCCAATCTCATTATAATGTATACGCCCGTTTAGTATTCCAGTCCCTCGCCCAATTCCATTCTATTTTCTTCATTTGAATACATTTCAATATCAATTCACGGGGTGTGAGCTGGGGGGGGTAGGGATAGGGCAGAGGAAGCAGAAGGGAGCAGTAAGTAGGACAGAGTGCTGGCTAGAAAGGACCAGACCTAGGATAGAAGAGCGGGCGAGGCCCTCTCTAATAGCGGACCAGCGAAGCTGGACATGGAAGCTAGGATAGAAGGTGTTCACTGACTGAGGGCGGCGATGCGGACACGAGCCCAGGGGCAGAGGACCCAGCAACCGAAAACACATATGGGGGTTATGACTAGGGGAGCCGCCCCTCAGAGGATGACGGTCCCGGAAGACCGGGACACGAAAGGAGATAGAGAGGGAGAGGTACCCAGCGTCTGAGACTTCTGTAAAGGGACGCTATTTAGACCCCCAGTTGGCCGAGACTTCATGCTCCCTTTGACCTGAGATAAGAACAAGGCATAGAGGTTAGTATGGGACTCGAGCATGAGTAGCCACATCCCGAATTGAGACAGAGTAGAACAGAGCCTTGAGTGAGGGGAGATAAGCGCAGGAGCTGCGAAAGAACAGAGTGTGGCCGGGGGTCCGCTCTGACTCACATGATGAGAACCCCCCTGAAGGTCAAGGGAGGCTGAAACCTGCCCTGAGGTCGGGGAAGTGAGATCACTTGCCCCCCAAAGGATGGACCCCCGGCTCCTCACCAAATCTCCCACACCGTGAGACAAACAAAAGACAGCACATGCCAGCGTGAGACAAACAAAAGACCTACAAATGGGACAAACAGGAGGATGGTAAGTAATTTAGTAGGATGTGACAATGTGTATATCTGCTGCTCAGTGGAGAGTAAAAAACCCCTTGAGGTTGATTAGGGGAAAACCTCTAGTGGCCCTGGCAGACAGGTAGCCCCCACTTCGGGCATGCTAGCTTTTTTAGAAGGAGCAGCAACTATATCAGGGAAGGATGAATGAATGTAGGAATCCACTGCAGAAGAGGACCAGCTCCCCCACATTTGTGATCAGGCTGGGGGAAAAGGCTGGGGGTTTGGGGTGGGGGTGGGGGGGGGGGGGGGGGGGGGGGGGGGGGGGGGGGTTGAGGAGGGAAGCCTGCTCTGGAGGCGAGGGTGGAGAGGAGGGAAGCCGGCGAGGAGGGAGGGCTGCTCTGGAGGTGAGGGTGGAGAGGAGGGAGGCCTGCGAGGAGGGGTCCTGCTCTGGAGGAGAGGGTGGAGGAATGGAGGGAGGTCTGCTCGAAGGCGAGGTGAGTGATGATAGGAGTGAGAGGAATCAATGAACAGATGGTCTGAGGGGGGGGGGGGGGGTGGGGGGGGGGGTGGGGGTTCCTGCTGTGGAGATACCTTGAAAAGGGGGATATTGGACTTGATTCTTGACGGGTGAGTGGACCGATTACGCTGAATTGATCCGTCTTGAGGTATGCACCCAAGTGATGGAGTAAGCATGGAAGGCGACCGAAAGGCAGCTGATCTCCATGGGTAAATCATTGTAGGGGGAGAAGCAGCTTTTCTGAAGAGTGGAAATTAGCAAATGGAGAATGTATGTTGATATAGACAGACAGGAATGTGAGGCAGGGGGAAGCTCTTACAGAGGGTCAGGCAGAATGCTGGTATGGAGAGACTGGAGGAAGAACATGTAATGCTGAGCAGATTGAAAGAGGTTACTGAGAGTAAGATTCAGTCAAATAGCATCTGGAGAAGCTGAGGATTCTGGATGGGGGTTGTGGAAGCAAATGGGACCAACTGACTGAACTTGGATACCAAAAGTAGAGGCAGAAGGAGAGCTCGAACTGAGGGCTGAGGTGGCAGCTGAACTGAACGAACATATTAATCGGCTACTGGGGATGCACAGCGCCTTTGCCCCCATATTCTAGAAATGAGGGCAGAGATGAGATGCCGCCTTTCCATGTGTTATTTAATACAGGATCGATCAGCGGTTTGCTACTATCATGTCTGCTTGAAATGGAAAAGGTAAACTCACATTCAGAGATTTGGGTTTTGCAACGCCAGTTATTCTCTTAATAGTGGAAATCCTTAGCTCATAATCAAGACAGATTTCCAGTCTCGTACCACGTCTCAAACCAAGTATTGATGCTGTAACATTTGGGAGGATGAGCGGAGATATGAATAGGATTGCTGAGGAAGTGCCCTGTATTTTGATTAGGTGGGGATTGGCGTTAGTCTTGATTGTGGGAATGCTGCCACGATCTGCGTATTGGAGGAAGGCTGGAGCATTTTAGACTCTGGAGAATCTGCAGATTTAAACAGTAAACTAGAGTGACTTTTGCAGCTGCAGTAGTGAGCTGATCTGAAGAGTGAGTGGAGATCTGCTGTAGTGAGGTGCGATTAACAGTAGAGGGCGGGATCTACTGAACAGAGCAGAGGTCTGAGGAAGAAAACAATGGAGTGCTGTCAGTAGTGTGCAAAGGCCCAGCTGTGAGAGCAGAGATCTGCTGAAGCAGAGAACGGCGGACTACCATTGATAGAGTGCGGTGGTCTGCTGCAGAGGGTAGGGATCTGCTGAATGCAGTAGATATTGGTCTTTCAATGTTAAGGCAGATTTAGATGGAGCCAGAGATGGGGCTGCTTTTGGGCAGAGATGAAGATTGCAGAGATCTGAGACCGCTGCAGAATCAGAGAGGATGAAGAATGTGTTGCTCCGAGGCGTCTGCAAAACCTATTGATTGGTCGGGAGCAGTTTATTGTCTATTGGGGGTAGGAGGACATTGACGGGAACATTGCTAAATCTAGGACATGTTTCCATGACTAGCGGCTCGCGATGATGAAATGATGTTTTTTATGAAGCTGGTCGGATTGGAGGAGCAGCACCAGATGAGGAAACACGAATCTGGGAACAGGAATAAGTCACAGGAATGGATGCGCGATGTAGGGAAGCAGGACGTTACTATGATGGTAGATACTGAGCATCTCAAAAACAGCTGAGTAAGGTTGCTTTATGACCAGGTCCTTGAAGAGGGGAAGAGTTGAAATTGTAGAACATCAGTTGCTACAAAAGGTTGAGGAGGAGGGGGACTCCTGTGAATCCATCAGAGTGACAACAAACTGCAGGAATGTATAGAAAATCTGGAGCTTGCGAGCTTCACAGTGATAGCAAACCAGCTTAGAGACTGTATAAAATTTGTGGTGTTATACTGCCATCTAGCGGTTATGATTAGAATTAACCATTGGCTTGAGTGAAGCCGGGTAGAATATATTTGGTTATTGTGATTAAAATCCTTGTCGGTGTAGAACAACAATTGCATATTCTTTTAGATTTGAATATCTTTGTTACATATTTTAGGACAGTTAGTCATGTATATAAATACGTTAACACAGTATTTAGATGTCACAATTCAATGAGTTGAACGAGCCCTCGCAGATTGTGAAAGCGCAGCAGCAGCAAGCCAGAAAACCGCAGCACTGAGGCACGGAACCCGCAGCGCCGGATGAAGCTGCCTGGTCATCATGGCGACTTACCACTCCCCGCAGTCGCTCAATGAGGGCATTGCCATGGTAGCCACGGACTGAGAGGCGCCGGTGGAAAAGTTGCAGAACAGCAGTGTTGTTGAAGCATGTTGTGACCAGTTGAAAGCACAAGCCGCCACATGTTGAAATGGAGTATGAAATTGAATGGATAGGTCTTTAAAATGTTGAACATAGCTAATAGAAATCCAGGGCAGGATCTTATGAAGGAACGGTAAATTGTGCTGGCTCCGGGAGCAGAGGAGGGGTGCTTGATTGCAAGCGAAGAGTAAAGTAATGTTCAGCTGACAGATCTTTATGGTGGATTAAAAAAGAAATTATGGCAAGGCAAACGCTGACGACGGGAATGTCGATGTCTTTTTGAAGGAGCTTTAGAGGTTTTAGTGGAGGGTCAGTCTGTCTAATAAAGACACAGACGAGTTGAGAAATGAACCTGTGGTTTGGAGGGTGCTGTTGCTGGACTGGAGGCTGGAAAGAGCAGGAAAGACTAGCGCTGGAGCTCCTGCAGCCGAATGGAGAAGCTGAATGATGAGAAGCAGCACTGGATCAGGTAGGAAAATATTTTATAATATCTTGGGAGCGCTGCGCAGAGAAATGACCTCCAGTGAAAGGCAATGAAGTGTAGATTAGCGATGAAGCACGAAAAGACGGCGTCTGAGCGTTTGCTACAAAAACAAAACACTAGACAACGAAGGTGCAGGTGATCAGATAGATAATAGGTACTAATTGGCAGGAGATTGGAAGCCCCGTGCTGCACGCCCCCTGAACTATGCAGGCTAACATTTAAATGTAATAATGGTGGCAAAGTTATACTTTGATAGCGAGTGCACAACAGAGGTGAAAAACATAATTTACATATGCTGCAATGTTAGTGACCACTAAAGTTCCACTTTTGCAGCCGCAAATCACTTTGCACGTATCCTTACGTTGAACCCATTTTATAATTTAACTGTTTTCCATGTAAAACATATAAGCAAGTATTTGTTTAATATTAACCCAGTATGTAATTCTGCATATCATTTAAAATATTTCTGGGCAAATTTCTGTTTTAAGATAGATTACTGAAACATTTGCAAGAGCACTGATTGTGAACAGTATTTAGATATTATGAAGACTTTATCATCAAAAGTGATGTTGCACCTTTTATTTATACAAGCTGCAAGTATAAAACTAGCCTTGTGTATTCACTGATTATGTTGGGTACCTTCATAGTTGCTTAATAGACATTAAGTATGTTTTTTTAAGTTCTGCATGAGCACATCTTAAAATCTTTGCTTGGAGCAGACACTGGTGAAGCAATTTTCACAGTACACTTTGCTGGTCTGTTGAATCTGCATGTCATTGCAAGCTGTATCCCATTTGTGTCATCTGCTATAGCTAGATGTACCTCTTTAGCTTATTTCTAACCATTTTTGGGCAGTGTAGCATTAAATGCTGTTGTTTCTCTACAGTCTTCACATACAATAGGATGACAGCTTATGTACATACGTGATGAGAAAAATAATATGCCTAAAGAGTTCTAGTCTAAAGAAACTGAACATTCTGAATGTTTCCTTTTAACAAGAACTGCAAGCACGAGAAGAAACTTCATGAGTGCCCAAATGCATTTTTAGTCCTGTGAAATGTGTTGAATTGTTTTAACACAAATGGCGCTCCATAATATCGCGTGATTGATTACCTCAATCAAATGTGTTTATGCCTCTGAGCTTGTTAAACAGCATCCCTCTGTTTTCCAGTGCAGATAACTGTCAATAAAAGCACCCACTGCACATATTGTCTGTTGAATCTATGAGACACGTTTTAAACATTAAGGGAGATTGAGTTTTGGATGACAGTTTTGCTCCTGGATCATTGGAACACTTCAGGTTTTACGACACAAGTACGGCATCTCCTAAAGAAAAACAACCAAAGTCTCAAGTGCAGATTCCTCATCACATACAGATGATGTAATGGATACTGTGCACGTTTATATAGAACTTATTTTATAAGAACTATCACTGCCCATTTTTTGTCAGAAGAAAAGAAAAATCAGACCGTTTCGTGAAAATGACCCTTTTGTTAGTGAAAGCAGTAATCATGAACAGAAGCTGAGATCGTCTTTAAATTGTCATTGGCCATAAAGTCAATATACAGTGCATTAAGATTGATGCTCATTTTCCACTAGAGCATTTGTAAACGATTCAGGGTTGGATAACTGGTATCAGTTCTGCTCTCTCGACCTAGACTGCACTTTTCACACTGTACACCCCATAAAATGAGTCAAGATTGCTTTTGACCTCCTTTTATCAAAGTCTCTCCAGTGACCAAGATTGATTCTTTTTGACATTTCAGTTCAGCTCACATTACAGACAAATGGATATTTTAGAGGCATGACAAACCTTGGGCATGTAACTTGTGGCGTACTCCATAAAATCATCTGCGTAAAGGGAGTTTGAATTATCTTTCAAGACCGTTGCCACCACTGCATTTTCTACTGTTATAATTCCATTAACTATATAAGCTCAAAACTTCCTATTTTGTGTGATATGGGAACTCAGCAGACACAATCTTACAGCACCATTCACTTTGATCTGTGTCCTAAGATGACTGTCATATGGGTTTACCAATACTAGACCTAAAGCTTCATTTGTATTCTGTGGGTCCCAAGGTTCATTTCGATCATGGGTGTAGCAAAAATTATCTCTTTCTAGAAATTTTTTTTTTTGTTTGTTTGTTTTGCCCCAAAGCTTTGTCTCATAAATTAGTTGAGGTAGAAACTTCATATTTTCAGGGTTATATAAACTCTGCATGCTTTATGTGTTTATGACCATGACATTGACCTAATCTGAGTCTTTCTAGTATAAAACTGTGCTTACCAAACTTCTAAAATACAGTATGGACGTATAGTGAACAAAACAATAACAGTGTATTGTA
Organism: Polyodon spathula; assembly: GCF_017654505.1. Taxonomy (NCBI): domain Eukaryota; kingdom Metazoa; phylum Chordata; class Actinopteri; order Acipenseriformes; family Polyodontidae; genus Polyodon; species Polyodon spathula. The sequence continues at coordinate 78,967,692 of NC_054537.1, forward strand.
AAAAGAAACATTACACATGGTCATTTTTGATACAGGATGCAGTCAAAATTAAACAAAACTAACATGTTGCTTTTCAAAAGAAATATATTTGACTATACACTGACTGGCCAAAACAGAAAAGAAAATGTAAAACTGGAAAGTAGGCTACAATTCATATTCATGTTGTCAGGTTAATCTTCTGATCTTCTAAACCAATATATTTTATGTGCGATGTGTATTAAAGCATTAAGCAACAGTACTGAGAAATCATATGGATCTAACTGATTTCACATGGGCATGATAATGGGTTCCATTGCAACCAGCTTGTCCCTCAACGCACTGGCTGTATAGACCAATGTATTCATGAAGACAGTCTCCAGCATTTTCAGAAAACCATCCCTGTAAAGTACAACTCTGGTTGCATTCTTTTGTCTAATCGGTGATGGCATACAGAGCTCACAGCAGACAATCACAGATTATTTTGCTTTACCTCTATTCAAAGTGTTTGTCTTTTTACCCACTGTTTTCCATTAGTAATCCAATCAATTTCTTAGAAGAAATTGTGTGGGAAGGTATTTTAAAAATTAGCCTTGGATAATTATTTAATTCATTATGATTTGGGTGCCCATAAACAAATCATAAAGCTTCTAACTACTGAATAAGTAACTGTCTGCTGTGAGTGCTTAATTCTGTTATTGTATCTCTGAGAATATTTGCAAAATAACTGGGTAGGTAACATGCAATCTGGCAGTTACACAGATTGTGTTAACAGTATCTCCACAGGGGCAGAGATCAGATTTTAGCCAATCATTACTCATCAAATTACAGTGATTTTTTTTTTCCTTTCCGTGTACAGGGATTTACAAGCGGGGCCACAACATACACCGTTACACCAGTACAATATGTTTTGTACTATGTACTTTATATAACATTAAGCTTAACATTACATTTTAATTCTGGCACTGCATTCCATGAAAGAGCATTTAAAAAGTACCAAATTTAGAGGTTCAGAGGGATGGGAACATAAATATTAATGTAGCTGGAGGTACGCCAGATGACAGCCCTGTACATCTGAACTTTGGGAGAGATTGGGAACCAATGAAATGTTTCTGATGGAACAGGTTGAATTCAACCAGGCGATGGTGGGAATTTAGAAGACATTTTCAAAAGAAGGCCCAATGCATAATCCATGTAAAATGAAAATAAGTAGTCAAAACTGATTAGGAGTATGTTAATAAAAATATCAAATAAATTGCAAATATGTTGAAAAAGATTTTGCAGGAATAGGTAAAACAAAGCAGGACACTAGGGAACGTAATGTGTTGTGTTTTAAACCCTACAGCCTGTTCAGTAGCACTTTAACAAATATCACAGTATAATACAATGTCTGCATATTAATATATTGCAAAACTAACAAATGTAAAATAGAATGTGTTAAACAAAGATATCTGATTGAAACATTTAAATAAAGCAACCAGCAATAACACCACAGAGATGTGCTTGCCCAACATTGCAATATGATTTTCTAATGAAGAATAATGATACACTTGTGTAATACAATTAACAAAAAAGTCTGAATATATATATGTGTGTGTGTGTGTGTGTGGACTGTAGTGGGTTATAGCAGAACATGTTACTGACGGGAGTATAATGCCCGAAACCGCAGGCTTACCTGGGGGTAACAATAATCATTCCAAAGGGCATTTAATTTTCTGCTATGGTTGAGTCTGTAGTACATATTTAATATATGAATTACTCAATCAGTCAAGAAAATAAGTGGGGCAAGTTTTGTTTAAATATAGCTGATATATACAGAAAAAGTTCATGCCGTGTAGTTAGCTAGGTTTTTTAGAGTTTGGAGCATCTTTCTTTTGTAGTATGTTTTGTAATTCGGTGTTCAGTGTAAATTGGTGTTCAACCATTTTCTCTTGTGAAGAGCATAGGGGAGAAAGGAGTTCCTTTGAAAAGGGGCAGGTCTGACAGTGGTGTAAACCAATCACATAACAGACAGAGACTATTGACTGGTGGTGTAAGGATGTGAGGGTAATAGTTAAATCTATTTTTCCTCCTATGATGAGGTTTTAACCAATCGCAGGCCAGGATTTCCAATGACTTTATAATTGTGTAGCATACAAGTCAATAATTAGACAGGGAAGATAAAAAAAACAGGAAGACACACAGAATAATGAGAACATTGTATCATAAATGCATGTAAAACATTTAGAAGTAAGCCTTATTATAATTATATGAAAATAGCTTTAATTTCTCACTGACTAACCTTTATTTTGTTGCAGCAATGAATTCCTACCGTTTTAGAACTAAATATATATATATATATATATATATATATATATATATATAATATATATATATATATATATTTTTTTTTTTTTTTTTTTTTTTTTTTTTTTCAACAGTTCTGTTGCGGGCAGTTTGTATTTTTCCAGACATGATCCCTTCATGATGTGGTAGACGTATATGATGAAGCAACCCAGCTGAACTCTTCGCTGCTGTCCTCACTGTCTGGTTCTCATTCAGGTATTCAATCTCACTTAAATAGATACTGTATATGGCTTAGCATGGCTGTACCCAGCCATGAAAAATGACAGAGGCAATGCAGCCTTCTGAACTCGACACAACCCTCAACTCAACTACCAGTGTCAATCACGCACTGTCTGACATAACCCTTCAAGTATCCCACTTACTTCAAATGCAAAAAGGGATGAAATGCATTTTTATTTGCGGCAGAGCAATATCCAAAAGGGCCAAGTATGATTTTACCCACGGTATGTGCCTCGGGTGCTTCATAGCTATTTTTGCAAGTAATGCACAAACAAGTAAAATATGAGTCACCATTTACTTTTTTACTACAATAACATCTCCAGGAGTATCAATGTATCTCCATAAATGCTGTTCAAAACAAAGGGTTACCTTCATTTAATTGTTTTACATGTTTTCATTATTTTGAGTAACAAGCAGGATAAATCATTTTCTTACATGTTCATGATGAATACATGTTAAATGAACTTTTAAAATGATGTAACAAATTTCCAATATACAGTGTATATACAGGATGATTAGAAAGTAAGTTTACCACATCATGGCTTATGTTTTTTAGTCACAATACCAACATACAATAGCACGGACCAAACTTGCATCAAAAACACAAGCCAAGTTAGTAGAAAGAATTGGGGCAACCTTGACCCCCACCGCTTTTACAGTTGTGCCTATTTGCTTTTAATGCCCTTTTTAAGGTTGCCCCAATGGTTTCTTGAAACTTGGCTTGTGTTGTTGATATCTCCACTTTAAAAAGCTGGTTCTACCCAGCAATTGGTATTACCAGCTACAAAACAAAGGGGTTGCAGTCCCGAAAATAATAAACACAAAAACACGTCTCCAAACTGGGTGCTCTGGTGCAGGTGCGGTGCTCTGAGTGCTGGTGCTCGTGCGCGTTCAGGTCCGGGCTTCTTGCTGCAGCTCCAGCTTCGTATCAGCCGTCTGGCAAAACAAACACAATACTACTCAATGAACCCACACTTCATTCAAGATTCCGTCCTTGTCTCCTCCCATTAACCACAACAAAGGAGACGATTACGGTGTCACGTCCCCCTAAACTACCCTAAGCCCCGCCCCCTCCGATAGCTAGTTCAATCACGTCTCCTCCAATTCATGACTGAAACTTCGCTCACCGTACTAGGGCGATGACTCCAGGTACCGTAACGCAGCCCTCTTCCTGAATGGCCGGCTCCCGACTGTCCCTGGGATGAACTGCCCAACCATTCAGTAGGAAGCCCGCAGCTCCTGTTGTACAGTGCCCTCACCGGTCGAGAGGGAGATTTTTGATTTGGATTCATTCGCTCTCTGTCACAACCAGTCATAAAACAAACTTTTAATGAGATGGAAGCAGTAACTGTAACAATTAAATATGTTATTAAAACCAAGGTTAACTGAGATGCATGTTTTTTTTTTAATTTCAAGATTAATCACGATTAATATTTTGGAACGGCCCTAATATCTATATATATATATATATATATATATATATATATATATATATATATATATATATATATATATATATATATATATATATATAGTGGCTTGCAAAAGTATGCAGACCCCTGACCAGTTCTCTCATATTACTGAATTACAAATGGTACATTGAAATTTCGTTCTTTTCGATATTTTATTTTAAAACTCAAAATCAGTTATTGTAAGGTGGCACTGGTTTTATGTTGGGAAATATTTTTAAGAAAAATAAAAAACTGAAATATCTTGCTTGCATAAGTATTCAACCCCCACACATTAATATTTGGCAGAGCCACCTTTCGCTGCAATAACAGCTTTAAGTCTTTTGGGGTAAGTATGTACCAGCTTTGCACACAGTGTTGCAGTGATTTTGGCCCATTCTTCTTGGCAGATTTGCTCCAGGTTGTTCAGGTTGGTTGGACGACGCTTGTGGACCGCAATTTTCAAATAGTTCCACAGATTCTCAATGGTATTGAGATCAGGACTTTGACTGGGCCACTGTGGGACATTCACCTTTTTGTTCTTGAGCCATTCCAATGTTGCTTTGGCCTTGTGCTTGGGATCATTGTCCTGCTGAAAGGTAAATTTCATCCCAAGCTTCAGTTTTTTAGTGGACTGAAGCAGATTCTCTTGCAGTATTTTCCTGTATTTTGCTTCATCCATGTTTCCTTCAATTGTAACAAGATGCCCAGTCCCTGCTGATGAGAAGCATCCCACAGCATGATGCTGCCACCACCATACTTCACTGTAGGGATGGTGTGTCTTGAGACATGGGCAGTGTTAGGTTTGAGCCACACATAGCACTTTGAGTTTTGGCCGAAAAGCTCTATCTTGGTCTCATCTAACCACAAAACCTTTTCCCACATCATACCTTGTTAACTCTCATTCTTTCTGGCAAACTCCAGACGTGCTTTCTGATGGTACTTTTTGAGTAACAGCTTCTTTCTTGCCACCCTCCCATACAGGCCATTGTTATGCAGAGCTCTGATATGGTTGACTGGTGCACCATTACTCCACTCCCAGCCACTGAACTCTGTAGCTCCTTCACAGTGATTGTTGGCCTCTCTGTGGCTTCTCTCACAAGTCTCATTCTTGTTTGAGTGCTGAGTTTTGAGGGACGGCCTTTTCTTGGCAGTGCCTGGGTGGTGTGATGCAGCTTCCACTTCCTGATTATTGATCCAACTGTGCTCACTAGGATATCCAAACACTTGGATATTATTTTGTACCCTTTCCCTATTCTATGCATTTGTATTACTTTATCTCTAACTTCTGTAGAATGCTCTTTGGTCTTAATTTTCCTTCAGATTCACAGCCTTACCAATGATCCTTCAACAGTGGGGTTTTTATCCAGAAAATGTGACAGCAACTTTAATGGTTCACAGGTGGAGGCCAATGATAAGGTAATTGTGTCCTCGTTTGGGCAATTTCTTTCATCGGTGCAAACTGGGAGCTTCCACAGCACAGGGGTTGAATACTTATGCAAGCAAGATATTTCAGTTTTTTATTTTTCTTAAAAATATTTCCCAACATAAAACCAATGTCACCTTACTATAATTGATTCTGAGTTTCAGTGTTTAAAAATAAAATATCAAACAGAACGAAATTTCAATGTACCATTTGTAATTCAGTAATATGAGAGAATTGGTCAGGGGTCTGAATACTTTTGCAAGCCACTGTGTGTGTGTGTGTGTGTGTGTATGTATATATATATATATATATATATATATATATATATATATATATATATATATATAGAAACTTATCACTTATATTTCGATAAAATTCACTAGATGTGATCGAAAAATTACAAACTCTGTTTTAGAGCAGGTGCAGTGACTTTTTATTGTGTTGATTTAACAATTGTCATTTTGTTGTCTCAAGTTATCGGGGGACGGGGGATCCTGTGAAAGTCACAGGCTACTAGCGTGTGTAGCCACTGTTGGAAGCAGTACAAGCAGTACATCTGCACCAGGTTTCAGATGTTGTCTTGTGGAATCCTGGCCAATTCCTCTTGTAGTGCCTGGATAAGCATCTGCCTGTTCAGTGGTCTCTGAGCCCTAGAAGCCACAGGTCTCCCAGTTTGTGGCCTGTCATTGACAGAGTGTGTCTAGTTATACCATCTTGCCAGGTTTGAAATTGCTGGCTGTGAGCACCCAAGACGTTGAGCCACAGTATGCTGCCCTAGTCCAGCCTCCAACAGGCTAATTTCACGAAGGAGCTCCTCTCTTGATAGACGTGGCATATTGGTGTTTTTCAGTGATTTTCTTTATTGCCTTCTTGCCCAGTCATACAGTTTGGAGGGACGGCCTGATCTAGGCAGGGTCTTGTTGGTGTCATACACCTTCCACTTCTTAATAATTGTCTTGACCGTGCTCCAAGGGATATTCAAGGCCTTTTGATTTTTTTCATACCCATCCCCTGATCTGTGCCTTTCAATAACTTTGTCCTGGAGTTTTTTGAAAGCGCCTTGGTGCTCATGGTTGAGTCTTTAATTTGAAATGCATTACCCACCAGAGGGAACTTACAGGAACTACTGAATTTATTCTGAAATCATGTGAATCATTACAATTTAACACAGGTGGAGGCCATTTAACTTGGTGTGTGATTTTGAAGGCGATTGGTTACATCTGAGCTAATTTAGGATTGCTATTACAAGAGAGTGGGGGTGGACGGGTGGGCACTTATCCAACCAAGCAATTTCAGCTTCATTTAATTGAAGTAATTTTCTACAAATTTCTAGAATATTTTTTTCATTTGGAAGTTGTGCGGTAGGATGTGTAAATAAATGAAAAAAAAAAAAACTATTTTAATGCATTTTAATTCCTGGCTCTTTATATATATATATATATATATAAACTGATGATGATATACACATAAACTTGATGATCTAATACTTGACTGTGCCCAGTAAGTTTGGTGAGTGTGTCAGCATTTACCAACTGCAACCCTTTACCTGCTGCACACAGTAATCCGATTTATATATTGTAAGTTTGTATTGTCCTGTCATACTTGTCTAAAAAAGTACAGTCATTGTCTCTTTACAGTATTGTGTTACTCTATAAAGCAACATCTTTAGGTGCAGGTTTCAGAAATTGTCAGGCCCTCACTGGAAGTGGACTTGGTCAATAAGAAATTAATATGGTCTAATTGGAATTGAGTGGGATCCCTTCGTGCCTACGTCACTTCTGATTTGCTTTCCCTTATCTGAATTCTGCTGACCTCTATAACCCAGCAACATTTCCACATATACATAGTAGGATTTTATTTTAATTTAGTTTTTAGTAATAGTAATTGTAATGTAACTTAACACACCCTGTTTTGCAGGAGAGTCACTCCCTTTAAGCTCCGGTAACCACATCACCATCAATTTTACAGCAGTTGGTCCAGAAACTGCTAGGGGGTTTCATTTTGTTTATCAAGGTAAGTTGAAGCCAAATGATCTGGTTGTCAAACTTTATGTTCATTTCAAAAACCATGAAACATTCCAAATAGAAATATAACCTAGCAGATTATTACTTTTTAGACAAAGGTGTATTTTTGTATATGTATACTTTTTTGTATATGTTTTGTATACTTGTAATGTAATGCACTTTTTCCATCTCCTTTGAAAATGTGATTTTATTGATAATACAAGATAACAGCAGTTAATGAATCTCAAGTGTGACAAAACCATATTTAAAACATTAAGTACATGTGTTATAGGGGGTGGTGTTACCTGTGTGGGTTGTCACTGGTAATAAGCGCTGTCATTGGTGTTTGACATGCTGCACAGGCGCAGATTTAATAAATGCAAAAACAAAACAAAGCTAAGAAATAAAAGTTTGCCCACAGACGGCAAGCACTACTCCCACTAAAAGAGAGGTCCCGCTCCAGGAACCTACTGCACTGCGAAACCCTCACTATACTGTTTGAGATCAATTTCCCCTAAACTAACCCAACTTGGCTGGTGCCGGAGTCCCGGCATCTACCTGGGGACTCCGGCTCCTTGTGACGGTCCCGGCTGGGCAGCACCTTCACGGAACCCGTCTGGGAGTTGATGGGTTCCATAGTAGTTCTTTTCCTCCTGGAGTGGACATTCTCCCCCTTGGTGGCAACACCGGAGCGTCAGCACAGTGCCCGTCTGTGGCCTAGCAGCAGCCAAGATCTGTGGCGTAGCGCCTTTTTGAGCAGGCCGTAGGATCCCCGGGCACTCCCCCAACCAATCACAACACATTAGTGGTTTTAATTATGATATTGTAACGTGTTTTCCTGTTTGGATTGAAATCATGTAATATTATGTTGGCTCAGGAGAAAGAGTAGAATAAACCAATTTAGTCAGCAGCAGCATATCACTGAATTTAAAAGGAAAGCAGCAATAACATTTTATTCGGACCTTGTGTTGTTGATTTATTTTTTCGAAACAAACTGAACAATTGCAGAATACAGTCATCTGTCATGTGTCTGACTGGTGGGACCAGAGTAAGGGCAGATATATAAAAAATCGGATAAACAAATCCTGTTTTAAATACCATTATACACAGCTGTAACAGTTACTATATTCACACAATTATTGATTTGAGATTCAGCTTTTATTAGGGGACTCCCCTGAATCCCTTGTTTAGAAAGACAGGGTATTGATGCTTGTGACAGGGTAGCCATCTGCCATGTGGGTGTGTGCATTCGCTGCTGAGTGACAGGCAGGTAATGGAGACTGATGTTGAAGATGATACGCCCCGCAAGCGAACAGGATTTATTTACACTGAACAGCTCACCTGACACTACCAGCAATGGTAGCGCACAGTGTAGATACAAGATACATTGTATGAAAACTTTGGTGATATCTACAATCTCTGAACTAATCTTCTCTGTTCAATAATAAACAAACTCTGCTTTGACTTGCTTAGTCATTATTCGGTATCCACCCTGTTTCTCTCTCTCTCTCTCTCTCTCTCTCTCTCTCTCTCTCTCTCTCTCTCTCTCTCTCTCTCATGTATATTTGGAAGTCTTGTATATAGAATACAAATACAGACTAGTGACTAAAAAGAATATAATTACATAGACTTTTGCAGATTATAGGGATCATAAGTCCTCCAATTATAGTTTGCAGCATACTTTTGACGAGAGTTTTCTGTATTTCTAACAACTGTGAAATCCTGTAGTATTCTTATCAACATGGGTTATTCCTCAATTAGACAGATTTTAAGCACACCAGAGTACTTAAAGCATTGAATAGTACTTGCTAGAATTAGAAACCACAGGTTTCATTCCTTTACACATGTGATCATACTAATAAACTAACAAGGATGAGTGGTTGTTATAGCAATCAGGTCTTGTTAGGAAAGCTTGTAAGCTCACTCCAGTAATGTTTGAGATATTGTATCTTAGTGGTCTTGGACAGATGTTGTTTAAAGGAATATTTTTAAATCTTTAGCAATAGCAACAATGTATGTTCTGGTTATTTATTTATTTATTTTTAAGGATATGAAGCTATTTCAAAGACATAGCTGATAAAAAATAGCTTTTGATTCAGAATACCTATTCCTTCATATCTTCCTGTTAAGCCTTAATGTGATCTCTTGTGCTGGAAGTGTAAAGATATGTGGAAGTAACCCTAACCAGAATTCATTATCAGGCATGTTTTAGTCTCTTCCCCCAGGTATGTGGACATTTAGTTTTTTTATATAATAGTATTTTTAATCATTTGTTTACATGTGCAGCTGTTCCACGAACAAGTGCGACCCAGTGCAGCTCTGTGCCTGAGCCAAGATTTGGAAAAAGGATTGGAAATGATTTTGCAGTTGGCTCAGTGGTTCTATTTGAATGCAATCCAGGATATACACTAAACGGATCTACTGCAATTAGATGTGATACCGTTCCCAATGCTCTGGCTCAGTGGAATGACTCGCTGCCTACTTGTGATGGTGAGTAGAAGTGCCTAATCTTTTATAAAGATGTGTTTAATTCCTGAGAAGTATGAAGCAGATTGTAAATTAAAGTTTATTACTTGAATGACAAGATAACTGGCTCATGCACGCCACATGTTTCACATAACATTTTCTAACATACAGTATATCATTTTATTTTTATAGATAATGCAATGATTATTATTTTTATTATTATTTTTTTGTTTGTTTCTCGAATTCTACTGATACCTTTCAATGAATGCTGCCTAATTGTTCATTTTTTGTCACTGGAAAAAATATACTTTCGTGACTCACCAGTTTAATTATTGAGTTAGAAAATTAAGAATACCACTCACCTACAGTGCTCATGTCAGATCTTAAAGGTCAATTTAGTTAACTTTTAGCTGAAAATTTTGAAAATACAAATCTATGCAATAAACAAAGCACATGTGGATCGATTTTGATTTATCATCAATGTTATGTTAATTGCATCAAAATAAAACATGCTGCACATTTGCTCTGTTTACTGCATAAAAAAAATATAAAATATTTGGCCAATAGTTTCCATTATAAAGTGATTGATCTGCCCTATATATATATAAGCAAATTGTACAACATTGTACAAAATTCCACAAATGCAGTAAAACTTCAATTTTGAATCAAAGTAAACAGTAACACATGGGGAAGGGAAAGTTCGTTTTTTGCAAATCCCTACTAAATAAGAATGGTATTTGTTTAAAGCCACAAATTGGGCACCACAAATATAAAGTCACAGTTTTAGATCTATGCTGTGACAGTCGCACAATACACTATATGGGAACATTCATTTTTTAAAATTCTCAATAAGAGTTAATGGAAAATGATATTCATCATTGGCATGGTTTACATGCAAAAATAAGACCATATTTTCCTTATCTGTTTTTACCTTTCAGGTAATTTGGGTTTCCATGTAGTTTTCCTTTCGGTAGGGAAATTCTTCCAAATACAAATGACCCAATTAATATTAAAATAAGGAGGTGTGACAGGGTATCTGTCACTTGCGTGGGTATGCCTATGAGTGAGTGAAGAGACATGCAGGATTGATGTGTTTGTCATTCCCCACAGGCACACAGGATTTATTAACATATGACAGAATGAAAACAAACAAACAGGTTATGTGACGTTACCAGCGATGTTACCACACAGAGGACACATACAGCAAGCTGTACAAAGGAAAAATTAAACACAGTACAAAAAACTACAAATAAAAGGTGCCGTAAAAATGGCTAGCGCTATTCCCCTAAACAGGAGGTCCCGTTAGAATACACTTCTCTCTATACTACAGGCTTTTGTTGCCTGAAACTAACAGGAGGTCCTGCTGGAATACACTTCTCTCTATACAGCAGGCTTTTGTTGCCTGAAACTAAGCTCTGTTCCTACCCCGCCGGTATACACACGACCGCCATCGACTGCAGTTTCTTCTTGCGTGAATGCTGGAACCCTGACCCTGGTTAAAACAAGCAGTAGTCAGCAGTCTCCAGTTCTCTTCCAGACCTCCATAGCACAGAGTCTCATGGCCTTGCACCAGCCTCGACCAATTTCGGCCAGATGTTTTTAAGGAAGCAGACACTCAGTTGGGACATGCCCACCTACTGGTCATCGATTAGGAGAACCAATTGCTTACTGCCTTTCCCCGCAACCAAACACATCAGGCAGCAACTCCCAACCGAGCGCTCGTTAGCAAACAATTACTTAAATAATTAAACAATTACAAACACACACACACAAACACATTTTCACATGCAGGGGTCCGCTGTCCTGCTAAAGGAGGGTATATACATTTTTTTTCTTTCTGTGTTCTGTTTTGACCTGGTGCGATAACTGATATTGTGCAGCTTTCTTAAACTGAGTTTCACAATACGTTTTTAGGTTATGTTGAAGAACCACAAGTGCAGTCTGCCTCATTTGACCACCAAAAAAAATTAACAATTAAGGAAAGGAAACAAAACAAAAACTCATCATTACATAGACAATACCTCAAAGAAAAAATCCAAAAGATAGCGCTTTGCACTATCCATGCAATATTTGCTAATCATTTTTTTATGATTTTTTTATTTAGTGAACCCAATTATTTTATCTTGATTTTCTACCCAAGTTAGAATGCCCCTTTTCCCTTATGCAGCAACTCCCCACACAGCTCAGGGGAACTGAAGGTTCAGTGGGCTTCCTTCGATCCCACGCCCAAGCCAGTTTTGTGTTCTACACCAAGGAACTAGAGAGCGGATGTCAGCGAGCTATCGGCCTCTGAAGGTCAGCCCTACAAGTGTCCGCCTAAGCTCAGTGGGTGCCTGGCAGATAGGGTCTGCTGCAGAACGATGAAGAGAAACAGTCACTGGCAGTTTTGCCTCCCGCAAGAGCACCAGAGCCAATGCAACGCTCCCTCTGGAGTCTGTAGCGAAGACCGCTGGCTTTGCACAGACAGGACGCGAACCTATGCTCCCATGACTGTATTAATCACCCTGTGTACCTAGCTAATAATTTTTTGACTGCATACAGTGGCTGTCAAAAGTATTCACCCCCCTTGGACTTTTTCACATTTTTTTGTGTTACAACATGGAATCAAAATGGATTTAATTAGGAGCTTTTGCCACTGATCAACACAAAAAAGGCCATAAAGTCAAAGTGAAAAATAAAATCTACAAATTGTTCTAAATTAATTACAAATACAAAACAGAAAATAATTGATTGTATAAGTATTCACCCCCTTGAGTCAATATTTGGTAGAGGCACCTTTGGCAGCAATTACAGCCATGAGTCTGGACACTGCAATTTTTGCCCATTCTCCTGTGCAAAATTGCTCAAGCTCCGTCAAGTTGGATGGGGACCTTTGGTGAACAGCAATTTTCAACTCTTTCGACATATTCTCAATTGGATTGAGGTCCAGGCTTTGCCACTCCAGGACACTGACCTTTTTGTTTTTAAACCACTCCAGTGTGGCTTTGGCTGTATGTTCTGGGTAATTGTCCCAGGTCTCCTGCAGACTTCAGCAGGTTTTCCTACAGGATTTCTCTGTACTTTACTGAATTCATTTTGCTCTCTATCTTCACAAGCTTTCTAGGTCCTGATGCAGAGAAGCATCCCCATAGCATGATGCTGCCACCACCATGCTTTACAGTAGGGATGGTGTTCTCAGGATGATGTGCGGTGTTAGGCTTGCGCCAAACATAGCGCTCAACATTGAAGCCAAAAAGCTCTATTGGACTTATTTAAATGAACAGGAAGTTATTTGAAGATATCTTCAAATGATTTACAGATATCTTTAAAACCCTCATTTGAAGATATCTCTAAATGACAGTTTGTCGCACCATGCTAGCCAAATCCACATATTATTTAAAGATATCTCTAAATCATTTGAAGATATTTTCAAATAACTTCATGTTTATTTAGAGATATCTCTAAATAACTTCCTGTTAATTCAAAGATATCTTCAGAGCACTTTCACATAAAGTATTTTTGAGATATCTTGAAATGGCTTCCTGTTCATTTGAAGATATCTTCAAATGATTTAGAGATATCTCTAAATGAACAGGACATTATTTAGAGATATCTCTAAATGATTTACAGATATCTGAAAAGTATTTAAAGATATCTAAAAAAAACATTTAGAGATATCTTAAAACGATTTAAAGATATCTAAAAATGCATTTTAGATAACTAATTTAAAGGTCCATTTAAAGATAAAATGATCTGTAAATCAATTTGAGATAACTGGAAATTATTTAGATATCTTCAAGTATTTATAGATATCTATAAATTAATTTGAGATATCGCTATATGATAATTTGGCTTGCCATAGTCATGAGCAGTTAATGTGATCCCTTTCAAAATAAATATAGTGAATTTGTCATTCACAAAGCTCTGAAAATTACTGCAGTCAACAAAAAAAAAACAGTTTTTTTTTTTTTAAAACCCAACATTCAGATCTTCAAGGTCAATTATTGTATTTTGCTTCATAATAAATGAATAGATTTTATTTAAACTGCATAATACATACTGTATAAACAGAAATAATGGAAAAAAACTGTAGTGTTAAAGTTTAATACATTGTAGATCTACAGTACAATAGCAATTACACAGAAACTGTGTAGGCTCTGCAATGTTCTAACCCTTGTTCTTGTGTATTTCGCTGCCATCAAAGAGAGCCTAAAACCTACCATACTGCACAGAGTAAGTGCAAGATTCTGTTAGAATGTTCGAGAGAATAATTTTTTTTATAAACAAAGCTAGTATTTAAAATGTCTTGCTCGCAAACATTTCACGTTTTACAGTATGTGTCTTATGGCTCTCGACCATATGGAAATGTTGGGATGCGGCTCGTAGGGTCAGGAAGTTTGGCCACCCCTGCAAAATGTGTGTGTGTGTGTGTGTGTGTATATATATATATATATATATATATATATATATATATATATGTATATATATATATGTATGTATATGTATATTGAAAATGTACATATATAATATACTGGTATACAAGGTTTCCTAAGAACGGTAGCTTCCGCAATTCTCATCCTTATTGTAGTCTGCAGATGGAGCTAAAATTCAGTACTTTAGGTTTATGATATAAAACAAAAACATCCAGTCAAAATGTTTAATACAGTACATTTTCAAAATACTGGTAATAAATCTACAATAGGATACCCTACTCGCCCACATTTCCCACTACATCTTCTTCTTCTTCTTCTTCTTCTTCTTCTTCTTCTTCTTCTTCTTCTTCTTCTTCTTCTTCTTCTTCTTCTTCTTCTAATACCTGAATCCAAAATCCACAGGGACAGAGCAAGGCTTCTGCCATATAACGTTGTTATATATTTTTTTGTAATTGGGGATCCGGTGTACCGGTAGTCCAAATTCCTCAGTAGAAAGCCAATCCATCCTGGCATTTGTGTAATTTTCTAGAACATTGTTCTGTAAGTCTTACGACAAACTGCTTTTAAGTCCTTGTGACTGGGTAGCATCGACAATGAGACCCAGAAACCAGCACTTTACAGTTCCAGCATTCATGTGCATTTATCTACAAATACAAATACAAAACATTAAACCCTCAAACAACCAGCACCGCACCGTACCTTCACCATCACAATTAACACTCAATTAGGATTACCCTCTTTATACACATGTGGCTGGAGCCAGGCTTTCACACTGCCACACTGCCACAGCCACATTTTTGTCTTTTTGAACAAATTCATGGAACCATTTTTTAAATGTTTTGAAACTAATTTTTCTGTATGATATAGGTTTAAGAGATTTTACTTCAATTCTAAACACGGTTACTAAAGTCTGATGCTGAGGTTGGTAGCCAGGAGTAATAATATAGGACACCACCGGGACAATTTCCCAGCTATGCTCATTTTATACATTTTGGGGAACAAACCAGACTTTTTTGTCCTTGGTAGGTACCCATGATAGATGCAACTTAAGAACAGTGTACATACAATGAATTGCATCGTATTGCTTAGGGAAAAAATATCTTTCTATGCTTTGCAGAGCCTTTATTATTGTATTTATTTATTTATTTACATATTTATTGTAAAAGGCTGATTTTTTTCATTTGCAGAAGCTTCAGTGTTGTTAATAACCTTGCTTATGAAACAATTAAACTGTAAAGCTCTATCATTTTATGATTCACTTGTAAATGTCAATTATTTGAAACGTTGAATAAATGATGTCATATACAAAAAAAATACTGAAAGAAGAGGGTTCTAAACACCTCATACTGTAAGCTTATTTTTTCCTATTTGGTCAAAGAAGCTTACCAGGACTACTTCCAGCAGGTCTCAGTTGTTAGTAAATATTTACTTGGTACAGCCTTTAGTTATAGCAGAAATTTGTCTGAGGTTAAGTCACAAATGAGATCTTTACTGTTGAAGTCTGAACATAAAGTACAATTTTCAAAAGCTGTTTCATTTCTGGTGGCAAATTCCATAGAATTTTTCCAATGTTAATATGTCAAAAACTATCCTTCTATTTTCTAAAGTGATATTTTGTTTCACTGCCACCGGCTTGCATTTCATGCATATTTTTATGCACTTCTTTAGGAGCTTTAAATAAATAAGTCATGAGCATTTAAGTGGTGTAATCTGCCAAAAAAAAAATTGTTCCAGTTCAAATGGGTTAACTTGTCAATGCTGTATAAACACAACTGGGATCAAAACCTGTCCCTAAACAGCAGAACTATATATATATATATATATATATATATATATATATATATATATATATATATATATAATCAAAACACAAATGCAAACAAGACCAGCTGTAAAGGGGTTTAAGAACGTACTCCTCGAACTCGAATAACATATATATATAGTATCTATTATAATCATATTAATATATATATATTCTACTATATATATATATATATATATATATATATATATATATCAGGATGATTAGAAAGTAAGTTTACCGTGTTTGTGTCCTACTAATCTTTCATTCAAATGGTATAGTTGCATTGTATAGAGTACAGAGATTTCCAGAAAGCTTTTGACAAAGTCCCGCACAAAAGATTAATTCTCAAACTGAACGCAGCTGGGATTCAAGGAAATGCATGTACATGTATTAGGGAGTGGTTAACATGTAGAAAACAGAAAGTACTGATTAGAGGAAAAACCTCAGAATGGAGTGTGGTAACCAGTGGTGTACCACAGGAATCAGTATTAGGTCCTCTGCTATTCCTAATCTACATTAATGATTTAGATTCTGGTATAGTAAGCAAACTTGTTAAATTTGCAGACGACACAAAAGTAGGAGGAGTGGCTAACACTGTTGCAGCAGCAAAGGTCATTCAAAATGATCTAGACAAGATTCAGAACTGGGCAGACACATGGCAAATGACATTTAATAGAGAAAAGTGTAAGGTACTGCACGCAGGAAATAAAAATGTACATTATAAATATCATATGGGAGATACTGAAATTGGAGAAGGAATCTATGAAAAAGACCTAGGAGTTTTTGTTGACTCAGAAATGTCTTCATCTAGACAATGTGGGGAAGCTATAAAAAAGGCTAACAAGATCCTTGGATACATTGTGAAAAGTGTTGAATTTAAATCAAGGGAAGTAATGTTAAAACTGTACAATGCACTAGTAAGACCTCATCTTGTATATTGTGTGCAGTTCTGGTCACCTCGCTATAAAAAAGATATTGCTGCTCTAGAAAGAGTGCAAAGAAGAGCGACCAGAATTATTCCGGGCTTAAAAGGCATGTCATATGCAGACAGGCTAAAATAATTGAATCTGTTCAGTCTTGAACAAAGAAGACTACGCGGCGATCTGATTCAAGCATTCAAAATTCTAAAAGGTATTGACAGTGTCGACCCAAGGGACTTTTTCAGCCTGAAAAAAGAAAGAAGGACCAGGGGTCACAAATGGAGTTTAGACAAAGGGGCATTCAGAACAGAAAATAGGAGGCACTTTTTTACACAGAGAATTGTGAGGGTCTGGAATCAACTCCCCAGTAATGTTGTTGAAGCTGACACCCTGGGATCCTTCAAGAAGTTGCTTGATGAGATTTTGGGATCAATAAGCTACTAAAAATCAAACGAGCAAGATGGGCCGAATGGCCTCCTCTCGTTTATAAACTTTCTTATGTTCTTATGTTCTTATGTCTTAAAATCTGAATAGGGCGTTAGGTGCACCAAGAAAAAAAAGTTTTACCATATCCACTTAATATAAAATATGTAGGAAGACTTTAACAAATATATACATTTCATTCTGTGGGTGATAGAGCATCCCAAACATTTATTTCTAGGCGCTATATGCTCTCCCAGTAACTTTATAGGCTAAAAAAATAAAACGAAAAAAATAAAATAAACATGCATATTAAAATTAATCAATCTCTCTCACTCTCTCTCTCCTCTCTCTCTCTCTCTCTCTCTCTCTCTCTCTCTCTCTCTCTCTCCTCTCTCTCTCTCTCTCTCTGTCTCTCTCACTCTCTCACTCTCCTTTCTCTCTCACTCCCTCACTCTCCTCACTCTTTCCTCTCTCACTCTCTCCCCTCTCTCTCTCTCTCTCTCTCTCTCTCTCTCTCTCTCTCTCTCTCTCTCTCTCTCTCTCTCTCTCTCTCTCTCTCTCTCTCTCTCTCTCCCCTCTCTCTCTCCTTTCTCTCTCTCTCTCACTCTCTCACTCTCTCCCCTATATCTCTCTCACTCTCTTTCCTCTCTCTCTCACTCTCTCTCACCCTCTCTCCCCTCTCTATCTCACTCTCCTCTCTCTCTCACTCTCTCTCCTCTCTCTCTCTCTCTCTCTCTCTCTCTCTCTCTCTCTCTCCTCTCTCTCTCTCTCTCTCACTCTCACTCTCTCTCTCTCTGATTTTAGCATGTTGTGCCGCTGAGAATTTACAAAAAAAAGCAGATATTCTTTTTTGGGACATTTTCAATAACCGTTCTGCTGTAGTATACGTAGGCTTCTGACACACGTACACAGTGACATTCGACAGCTCTCATGAAAAAATTCACAAGGAGCAAGACACCGGAACGCACTTCCACCTTTGGAGCTTCTGACTGCCCTTGTCTACAATGACTACTGTAAATAAAATAAAACTGTTCAACATGTGTGTAGAAGTAAACATTTCTAAATTGCAGTGTTTAAGTGGATCATAACAGTATTCACTACTTTTTTATTTGTTTGCTTTAAATGTTTATGATGATCTCGTTGTGCACATTGTAGCAAAGACTGTGGTTAAAGTTTGTATTTTATTTTAATTTGAGTGTTGTTTTTTGTCCCATGTACATGTAAGTGTTTGAGAGGTGGCAGTTCCACACAGGTCCATCAGGTCGGCACAGTAAGACACACGCCCCAAATAACAGCACATATTTAAATAAAGAAATGAAGACCAAAACATTTTAAAGTTTGATTTCTGATTGACTGTTTTTGAAGTTATGTAAAGCTATTCAACCAATTACAGGTAATTCATGAATATTGAAATCAGCATTACTCCTAAAACCATACCTGTCAGTTGTACTTTGTATATGCATAAACCTTAACATGCATACAATGTGGATGGAGGGATAGACACCACCATATATCCCTATAATCTTATATTCTCAATAATGTATGCCAAATTATGAAATTATGACATGACAATATTATGTAATTATGACTTGACAATTAGATAAGCGGTTCTCTAGATATATGCAAACATGTAAGTGTGAAGCACAGATGGACAGGCAGACCCCCAGAGCTGGGGGATAAGGAGGCACAGTAATAATACTGATAATACTGCATTTTTTAAGAGGAGACTATACCTTTTCAGTGATAACAAGATATTTAAGTAAGGGGTAAAAGCTGGGTAAAGAGGCAATAAAAGCCTCACCCCCAATACCTTTAGCAGGGCATGTATAGAAATGGCATCATTATATAATATATAAAGTACTGTATTTATTATAAGATACATTGAAGCAAAAACAACAGAAACAAATGTGTGATTGTTCTTTTTTCTTTTGTTTTGGGAAATGTTTTCCATTCTGTGAGACATATTCACCATCCTTGGTACTGAAAAGTGAATAATTTAATGTAAAGGGAATGTGTACTATTTTTAGCTTATTGACTGACAGGTTAATACAATGATAGCAGTAACTAATGTCACGAATATAGTGCTTAGCGTTAATTTGAAATGGTGATAGACAGATTAATAAGTGGATGGACTGCAACTGAAAGATTTAAACTCTAAAAGGTTAAAGTGTTCTTGTGTAAAATTGACAGCAGTGCTTAGCCTAGACTGTTTCATGGTGACCATGTGGATATTACTGAGAAGAAATATATTTATGCAAAAACATTTCAGATCTACAAAAGGAACCATGTTTAAAAAAGGAGATTAAACCAATAAAAGTATGACATAGAAATACAATCCAAAAATAAATGAACAAGACATAATAGAGTTGCAGGAGATAAACCTGGCTTTCAAAGTGTTTTAGCCACTGCATCACTGGTCAGTTATCTTTATTGTACTAACAAAGCTATTATTTATTTATTTGGAATGACATAGTATGATATATGTACAGGAAATTCACCCTCTGTGCTGTGGGCTGATGCTGAGTGCTTTTGAAATAACCACCTGGTACACTGTGAGATGGTTCATATCAAAATGCTAAAGTATGCTGTCTTCTGAGGTGTCGTTCATTGATTTGAAAGAATTCATGCCTCAGTATCTGCTCTCACTTCTACTCAAAATCAGTTATTCCTTAACTTGAGCTTCCAAAACTATACACTATACAAAGATACAGGCACATAGACTAAATCTGTCCCCAGGTCTGGATTCTTTCTACTGTAGAATGGCAATACAGGGGCCATTACAATGCTATATTTATAAACCAAAAAACATCGACTTTTACCCCAAAATGCTTAGCAAAACATGTACTGAGCTGAACATTTAATTAAATCCACAAACAAGCTGTAAACAAGATGTTGAAATGAATAACGGTAATAGCGATAGGAATAACTCTTAACTCTAGCTGCAGTTTTTAAAAATAGCAAATAATAAACTGTAATAACTGAAAATAATGACTGCTAACATTACAGAAATGTATGTGAATCATAGCTATCTGTATTACAAATATTGTTTGTTTTCTTATTTGGTATTTTTAAATCGTTATAGCAGCTCCGTAATAAAAAAATAAATAAAATAGTTGTCATTCAATACCATACTGACATTATTTTGTTCTGAAGTGAACTCATAACCTTTTTTCTGAACTGCTTTTCAGTTGATTTTCTTAATGTTATGCCTTTTAAATCTAATTTTTGATGCTATCCTTTTCAGGGTTATGGGATTCATATTATGTGTCAGAGTTTTTTTTTCCTACTTTTGAATTTTTTCTTTTAGTGCCCTGTGGTGGAATTTTAACTAAGCGCAGAGGAACCATTCTATCACCGGGTTACCCTGAGCCATATGACAACAATTTGAATTGTATATGGAAGATCACAGTGCCAGAGGGAGCTGGCATTCAAGTGAGTGAGCAGTTTGGAAGTTGTACAAGACCTCAACTATTGCTTGTATAAATAATTTTAATAAAATGAATGTTTAATTATATTGCATCAATTATGTACTGGGATTTTTTTACTATGGAAAGTATTTCGAATTTAGATCAGATGTCCTATGTCATTATGTATTTGTAGATTTAATAAACACCTAGTTTATTGTTGTTATACTATAGTACTGTACACATATAGTACTGCCAAATTAAAATTTTAACGTTAAAATCTCTCTCTACTTTATCTCTTTCCCTTTATAAGATTCAAATTATAAGTTTTGCTACAGAGCATAATTGGGATTCATTAGATTTCTATGATGGAGCAGATAACAATGCTCCAAGGCTTGGCAGCTATTCAGGTAAAAGAATATTATTTGTAATGAAAGTACATACATCACACATTTGACTTTCATAAGCATTATTAGCTCATTTGTAATCATCCATTGTGTGTAAACCCCAAAAATTGTGGACTGGAATTCAAATTTCTACATTTGTCTTGTTAACAAGGATGCATGCATTAAAGTCTCCATCATCATATGTGGTAGAAATGTGGTCCTTGTAACTTCATTTTGAATCCCTGTTTGAGAGATGCAGTCCAGATCACTGTAATATTGTTTAAGTAATACAACCCAAAGAAGAGGGCTTTACCGTCTGGTAAGGGCTACCTCATGCCATAAAGAGAACGACCTTACCAGACAGTAAAGCCTCCTCTGAGGGTTCTATTGCTATTGAAAATCGGTTTGTTTAAAAATAAATATACATTTGCATATTCCAGCGGTGTAAGATGTTAGTATCGCGGGTGGCGCTCTGTCAATTGTGCACCGCCCCCTAGGAACCCCCAGTCACGTTCGGCAGTGACATAGCCTGGATTCTAACCTATGATCTCCAGGCTATAGGGTGCAACCTGAACTCCACGCAGATCTGCCACTCGGGAGCCACTTTGTACTGGTACTCTTTAAGGGTGGTACGATACAAACCGCAGTAGTCTACCGGATATTGCACTCTTATTTTGGGGTTTTTTTGCGGTACAACTCATCTCCATGCATGAGCTACTTTTTTCAAGTGCTAGATGAAGTTTGTACCATTGCACACATTACTTGATTTAAGCATTATAAATATACGTTTCTCTATGTGTAAGTTAAATTGAAGCTTTTTTTCTGAAATACTGTAAATCCACGTGTTGAAAAGAGTTAAAGAGGATTTGCAGTCTTTTATATGGTTTGTTCTCAGATAATTAAAAATGAGCTGTTTGACCTTAAGCTTTTCACCTTTCATTGTTTATACTCATCTTCTTGTTCACATAATTGATATCTCGCTGTGAATTGTTTGAGAAACCATCAAACGAGCAAATATTTGAATGTAGAGAAGAAAAAAAAAACTAGCATTGCAGAGATGATGCTATTTGTATATTTAGAGATTTTTGCTAATTTTTTTAAAAATAAAAATAACCTGCTCATTAACCCAGTTTGTTTGGTTACATTGTTTTAGGCACAACAATACCGCAACTTCTGAACAGCACATCGAATAACCTGTATCTGAACTTTCAGTCGGATATTAGTGTGTCGGCTGCTGGATTCCATCTTGAATACACAGGTATGGCATATGCAAAGGACTGGTATCAGATTTAAAAAAAAAATTGTTGTATTTTGCATGCATTGTAGGTCAGTATTTCACTCATTGGCTGGGTTACATGCATGTTAAAATCGACTCTACAGTCATGACTGTGTGACTTTGTCACATAAATACATTGTGAAACACCAAAAGAACGTCCTTTGGTCGGCGTGACTTTAAGGGCAGGGTCAGTCGCTTTCTCATGATAAAAATAGCTGTAAAACCCATGTAAACCAGAGCAGGAATCCTACTTGTGTCTCACTTGTGTCTTGTACCTGTGTTCCCACATTTTCCACATACATTTATAGACTACTTTAATTAAATAAAGCTTTTAGATGTTAAACATATCTAGTTTTTAAGTAGTAAAACTTAGTTTTATTTTATATACTTTTATATATGTGTGTTGGAAAGGTAACGAAACACAAACATGTAATGCATGATAATACGGAATGTGTGCGACAACAGGTTAATTCCCTTCTCTTGTTAATTTTTTTAAATCTTCATGGCAACGCATGAAGCTCTCCTCGCGATATGCAGTCGTTCTTTTCCTAATTACTAGGCAGACACGGACATTTAAATATCCCCTCCCCTAAATGACTATGAATTGAGTAAGTAGGCATTGGTATGGTCCCCTTTTTTTTCTAAATTAGAACAGCATAGCAACGCATTCCCTAATAAGTACGGCAAAAACATTGTGAGTAAAACTGTCATGACTTGTAAATGTAAACGCTGTCATTGTTTATTGTAAAATTTTAGTATGCTTTAAATCATCTGTGTTTGTACAGTCAAAGATGTAAAGGATGTAATATGTCAAGATTCTGATTTTGTAATTGTAGACTACAATAAGTGAAAAGATATACCAGGCTCCATTTCTATATCAACTGCTAAATGAATTACAAAATCCACTTAAGTGCTAAAGCTAACCCTCCAGTAAAAACGCTTTGGGCATTTCAATTAATTATGAGCAGTGCATTATTTTAAATTATTCTTGCAGAGTTCAGCATCAGTCAACAGACACAGTTATAGTTGGTGCATAATTTTAAGAAATGAATGTCTTGTTTAAATGTGGAAGCATAGTCATTCATATGTAATCTAAATCTTTTTTTTAAGATATATGAGATTGGAGACAGTATTTTTCACTCATAAACAAACAGTGGAAACATATTTACATGTTGGTTTACACGACGACTGAATTTCCATACATTTATTGAAATTGAATATAAATGTGTGTTTTATATTTACTCTCCTTGTCCTGCACATAGACAAGCTTGTTGAAATGTGCTACCAAATAATCAAGTACCAGCAATCCCCCATGTCAAATCTGGTTAAGGCAAACTAGCCTCAAGTAATACATTAAAGACGAACAGATTTAGGTGAGATTGAGTTCTAATTGGACAATACCTGTAATAAATTATACTAGATTAAAGGAGGACCTTAATTGCGTATTTGTTGTTACACCAGCTTTTTATGTCTCAACAAAGTATAGATGAACTCACTTGATATAATGATTGCAGTTCAGTCATAATTTGTGATATAAAGCGGGTCATGATATAAACACGTTTGCTTAAGACAGCGCATTACGAGTGCGAGAAAAAAAGACAGAAAATGAACAGTGAATTAAAGAGCAGTGTTTTAATACTGTACATTTAGTTGTTCTTTACATTTAAACAAATGCATATAGTTTACTACAGGACAAATACATTTTGTATCATTAACTGGAACAAAACAGTTTGTGTCATCTAAAAAAGGCAGGAATTGTCGACAGATGAAAGCAATAATTAGGTGTTGCACTTGGTGGGTTTTTTTGTGACTAAAATTGACCATGTTAAAAAAGAAACCTTTGGTGACTGGTGTTTTGTAACTGAACTGTATCCCGTTAAGACCGCCAATGACAGGCTGCACAAAATATCAGTTTATCAGCCAAGATGATTATTGGTTGTTAGTTGCGTTGGAAATTAATTATATCCTGTGGTTTAAAGCCCAGTCGCGCAGCATTTGACAGGTTGCACAAAACGTGACAATAAGTGGGTTTGTGAGATGATACTAAGATAGATCATTTCTCAAAGAACCTATGGTGCATGGAAGGTGGTTTTTAAAAAATTGTGATAATAAACGGGGCATGATATTAAGTGCGGTGATTTAAAACGTGTTCATCTGTAATTACAAAAAACAGAACAGACTGAAGGACCACCATTGACTTCTGGGATAATAGAATTCAAAGATGAGTAAATAAAATTTAGTTCCCAACAGAGCAAAGTTTGTAGTGCTTAACAAGGTGACAGTTTTGGCTGGTTCATACAATACAGTATGCTGGCTTTGTTTTATGTATATATTTACTAAATTTGTATAGCGCTTTCTATACAAACGTATTGCAAAGCACTGTACAGTACATAGCAGAAAAAAAGAACAAACTACAATATCTTTCTATAACATGTCACACATACAACTGCCACAGTCAGACCATTAAATAACAGTAAACACATAATAATACAAAAGCAGCAATTTAAAGTTACATTAAAACCCACTAAGAAAGCCATTTTGTAAAAGTGCCTTTTTAGTCTTGACTTGAAAACTGTAACGGTCCCAGCTTCCCTGACAAATGAAGGCAGAGCATTCCATGATTTAGGAGCTACAAGAAAAAGCCCTGCCTCCCGTGGTGCTTTTGTTGACCCTAGGAATAACCAGCAGCCCCGCATCCTATGATCTCAGAGTGCGGTTTAGAAGATAGGTGGTCAGTAAACCCTGCAAATAACGAGGTGCTAATCCATTCAGGGCCTTGTAAATTAACAGCAAAGTCTTAAAATCAAGGCCCAAAACAGGGTTAATATGTTCACTTTTCCTGGTTTTAGTCAGATTTCTAGCGGCAGTATTTTGAACAAGCTGCAAGCGGGCTACCACATGTTTTGGGACACCAAACAAAAGTACATTACAATAATCGGTTCTAGATGAAACAAAGGCATGTATTAGTCTCTCGGCATCAGATACAGAAATAATTGGTGTAAGTTTGGCTATATTGCTCAAATGGTAAAAAGATACTTTAGGTACTTCCATAATATGAGTCAAAGTATCAAATATGACCTCCAAACTTTTTAGTTCTACTTTAAGTTTTGATGATAGACTGCAAGGGTCGAGCTCATGTAATCTCAAATTTCTTTTTAGTTGGTTCTGTGATCCCACTAGCATAACCTCTGTTTTACCTGTATTCAACATTAGACAATTCTGTGATATCCAATGCTTGATGTCTATAAGGCAAGTAACTAATAATTTCTGGTTTTAGGGACAAATTTAGCTGGGTATCATTAGCATAGCAATGGAAGTTCACTCTGTGTCTGAGGATAATGTTTTGAGGAATACTGGCAAAGCTGTCATTGCTTTGCGCATATAGAACGGGTGAACTAGGTGTGGTTAAAATGGCGATATTTAACCATCCTGTATTTGGCAAATATCTCAAATCCACCAAAGTATTCCCTTATAAAAGGTAAAGCATATTAAAAAAACATTGCAAATAATGGTAACCATGGTAGTTGCATAGTATAACCATGGCAAAACTGCAAAGATATTGTGCAAAATTACTGTGATAGCACTTTTTTCACCCCCTAAAAGAATAAAAGACCCATTGGTGTTACAAAGCTATAAATAGCTACATTTATGTGATATTAAGTATTCTTAAATTGTTTATTTCTAGTTTTATTACATTAACAGGTGGCACTTCCAAAAAGCTTGATGTATTTCCCCCATTGTGCTTTAATCCTGTATTTACTGTACCATGACCTCAGTACAAGTGCAAAGCAAGTATGTCTTTGGTCATAAAATAGTGTATACATTATATTTGCAGTATGTAAGTTGAATAATGCAATATGTTGTCTAATTGTGCAGGTGCCATTGTTTTTCTAACTACACAGAAAATTACACCTTCAAATATAAAGCTCAATGTTCTCTGCTCTAAGCGATAGGTTTAGACTCCTGCCCAGAGCCACAGACACCAAACAGCGCAATAAAAGTCGATGATAGATATATGGTTGGAGACGTGGTGACTTTTCAGTGTGATCAAGGCTATTCTCTTGAGGTAAGAAATCCCTATAAATATTCATATAGCTGTGGGGTGATGAATAGACCCACTTATTTACATTAGTACACACACTACAAATACAGATAAATCAGTTTTTGACGAGTCAGGTTTAAAATTGTAAGATCACCAGTTTAGATCATTAAAACAGACCCCAGTGTCAAACACAAAGAGTAATATAACAATGATAAGTCATGTTCGCTAAAGTACTACAGTTCTATTTTCCTTTAGATGTCAGTGTTACATTTAGAGGATTTCTAATCAAATAAAACATTTCTCTTTAAGGGGCATACTCATATAACATGTATGCCTGGTCCTGTTAGAAGATGGAATTACCCCGTTCCACTATGCCGAGGTATGTCCTGTGACTTGTGGGCCTTGTAAATTGTATTTTTGCAAAACTATTAAAAAAGTTACACTCTTTAAGCATTAACAGTCTAAAAACAAGTTTGGATTAGTTCACTTCACCAAATATATTAGCAAAAAATTAATCACAACTAAAAGGGCAACATTTTGCACTTGTGTCCCATAGACTAGGAATAACAGATTATTGAATTTGATATTTTGAAAGCAGCGCAACTAACTGTACTTTATGTTTGATGGATAAGTAGCAAAGTCATAGGGGTGAGCAACTATTTGTTAATGTCTTCTTTTGCAGCTTAATTTAAACTAAAATGCAGCATAATAATCTGTACTCTGGGTTTCTGAGTTTTGTTACACCTAAATTGCTTTACTGTAAGATCAAGAGATTTTTTATCTTTGATATGAAATGACAGGGAATAGAAAGGGACATCAAACAACACTGAAAAAGACAGTTATTTAAAATATCAATATTATATTTTATATAAGTATATATTTAGTATATATATATATATATATATATATATATATATATATATATATATATATATATATATATATATATATATAGAAAGAAAAAAAACATGATAGACCTTATCCGTACTGGTTAAAAGTGTAAATAATAACCAGTAATAACAAAAGTCAACTGTACTTCATCCTGTCATTTCTGTTTAACAAGCTTGCTGTTTCTTGCTTTCTCTTTTGTTGTTTATATAGCCCAGTGTGGAGGTTTACTGAAGGACTTTAGTGGAGTAGTTTTAAGTCCTGGTTTCCCTGGAAACTACCCCAGCAGCTTAGATTGTACATGGACAATAAAGCTTCCAATTGGTTTTGGTATGTGTGTTTTGCCTCATGTGACAAGCCAAGTGTCCCTTTAGTTTATTTGTAAGTCAAGGGTACCTTTGATCAGGAGTTTCCTTAAAGTCAGATCCTGACCAAGGACTCCCATCCAATGAATCCATAAAAATGTGAAATTTGGTTTTCTTTACAACTATGTTGAATAATGGTACATACTGTCAGCATGAAATTAAGATTATAAATGTATGTGAAAGGGTTACAATCTAAATAACAACAAGCTCCTGGGAAACATAGCTTTGGCAGGAGAGGGTCATTCGGGAGACTTCTCCGTATGTGCTGTGGTTCCCCTGAAACAATCTCTAAGCCCCCCCACCCCCCCACCCCCCCCATGGGACCTCAGTTAGAAACGATTGCTTTATGTCCTATGCTCTATCCAGTCTATTAATGGGGATCCAATAGACATTTACAACATTTCATTTCTGGTGGGTGATTTAATTGTATGCCAAGGGATACAATTAAAGCACATACACAGTATTAAAGAGCACATAAGGACCTTTTTTATTTTATAGTGTTACATGTTCCTATGTGTTGCTACAACTGTTTACGTGAGGTGTGTGTATTGTTTAGTTTTTTTTTAATATATTTTTCATTTTGACCACTTTTTTTTAAATGTTCAAATTGCATTCCCTGCCTCGAGATGGCTTCACATGTACCTGCATGGACCTCTCAGAACTACATTTCCCATTGTCCTCCTGCTCACATGTGTAACTGAGATAGATTTACCAGTGATCAGTAGGATGATGGGAAATGTATGCTTTGAAGACTATTATTATTATTATTATTATTATTATTATTATTATTATTATTATTATTATATTATTATTATTATTATTATAACATTGTCTACCTGTGATGTATTATTAGCAGTACTGTTAGTCGTTGTAGTAGTAGTCATAGTAACAGTCTTAGTCGTAGTGTATTTGAACATGTTATTATTATGTGCCAGTATATAATATTGACATGTTAACAGTATTTGAAATGGCTTGAACTTGAATATGTCACATTGCAGTACAATATTACATTTTGGTTATGTGTAGGGGCGTTTTCATGTAAAATTGTTTAGTTTATGTGTGGCTCATAACATTTTCTCATATATATTTCATATTACTTACAGGTATTCAACTGCAGTTTGTCAATTTTTCCACTGAGTTAATCCACGATTATTTAGAAGTGCGGAGCGGATCTATAGAGACTGGTACTGTAATTGGCAGATTTAGTGGCACTCAAGTACCAGCCTCACTCTTCAGCACCACCCATGAGACGAGTTTGTATTTCCATAGTGACACTTCCCAGAACAAGCCAGGGTTTCATATTACATATCAGGGTAAGTACTACAGTAAATTAAGTGATCTGCACTTATTCTGTTGCTGATAGTGAAGTTAGAGGCCTAATATAAACTCACAAGAGGCAGGGCATGAGCTGCCTATATAGTATCCTAGAAATATATTGTATATATGTATGTTGTCTTTAATGTGTTGTGTTATGTAATATATTGTTTTTAATGTGTTGTAGCAGTTTTCCACATGTTTCAACATTTATTTTTTTTAAGCTGAATTATGCATACTTGGATTTTATATTCTGATATCACCCAAGGCATCATATTTAAATAACTTTAATAGAAATATAACAAACAATACAGCAGTATTATTCACATTTGATTATATAGCCTATCAGTTGCAAAGCTGCCCTGATCCCCGTCCTTTCCGGAATGGCTTTTTGATTGGGAATGATTTCAGCGTGGGACAAACTGTTACTTTTGAGTGTTTTCATGGTTACACTTTGATTGGAGAGGCAGCGCTAACATGCCTCCATGGTTTAAGTCGGAATTGGAACTACCCTGTGCCTAGATGTGAAGGTAAGGCCTAAAAAAAACGACCGTTCCTACCACATATTCATAAACAAATTAAAATAGTGGGGTCTAATATCAGTAATAGATTCTAACTGGACAAGCTTTTTCAGCAAATAAATATTTAAACTCGGTATGGGTATGGAGTACTAATGTGTTTGTCTTGTAATTTAAAATCAGGTATCATTCTCTGCTGTATTCATCATGATACAAACTGAATCTAAACAACTAGAGGAATACATTAGTTAATATATTTCATACCCAACCAATGTGTTCCTTTAGAGAAAATACTGTAAGGTAAATGCTTTGAGAATTACTCTGAAACTATGGGTGCATGGCTGTAATGGTAGGCAGAGCTCATGAAACATACTGTATGGACATTCAAATGATAGCTATCGCAGTAAATGAAAGTACAAATGTAAAAACTGTATCAAAATGACTAAGATGAATTTCCCCAGTTATCGCTCAATTACCTAATTGATGAATGGCCACACCTGTGATTGTTGGCAGGGATGGATTTAACCCCATCCATTGGAACCATACCTTCTCCAGACACTATTTACATCTGCTGGGCTTTTGCCCTGCCACACAGAGCATTACCTGCTATTTCAAAATCTGCTGTGTAAAGTAAAAAAAAAAACACATAACCTGATAATCTCAAAGGTTTATGCCATGTAGAATTATACCCCACATGTTAGGTTGTTAAAATGTAAACACAGTCTACACAGGTACTGTTTGAGATGTAATGCATATTGTAGTGAATTTCATTTATCAGTATTATAACATCTACAGAGATTAAATTCTAAGGAGAGGGTATTTGTTTTAGCCAGTATATAACAGTAGTAACCAGGCTTTTGAAGAAAAGCACAATACCTTAATGAAAATTATGACTTTCAAGTGCTCATTGATTTAAAGGCACATAAGCCTATTTTGTTTTAAGTTACAAAAGATGTATTTATTTAATTTTGTTGTATGTTAAATTCTTCTCTGGATGCACAATGCAAATCAACTACAATCTTATTACTCCTGAAGTTTCCCTAAAATATATTTTCAGATTTTTTGACAAAAGGTGTAACATAATGTTCATGTACAATAGTGCTGCAAGATTATTTGACCTAGTTTTTTTAAAAAAAAAAAAGTCTGATCTCATTTCTACAAGCCTATTTAGCAGAGATATACTCCTCTTTTAAGGAGATTTCCTCAGAGCATATTGCATGTCATAATCCCCTTGTGTAAAAATATCTTCCATCTGCTGTAAGGAGTCGAGAATAAAGCTTTCTAAAGACATATCAACTTTGATAAATACACCATTGCACTCTAATTCTTTAAAAGATGACTAGTTCAGTTTCCTTGGTGCAGTGTTTACACACAGAAACATTGCTGTTGTTTGTTTATATGTGTATTTAATTACTAGCATAGTTAATCAAATTAACAAAAGGTTTTACAAAAATTGAAAATAATTGAAAAATAGTAATTAAAATACATATAAATCAATTGGAGGACATGAAGTAAATGTGTTAGATTTCAGGGTAACCAAATATGAAGTAAATTGGGTAAAAAATGTTTTGAACTTAAACATTTTTTTATATTTTTATTTTATTTTAAAAGAATAAAACAGACGTTTATAGAACAAGAGTTCAAGTAAATATTGACAGGTATGCAAGTACTAATGTTTTGCGCGGCTTTATTTTGTGTATGTTTCAACTTTTGGCCATTTGAACACAAAATAGTTATATAACCCGAGCATCCAGCCATACCGGTATTCCTCCTCAAGCTTTGTTTATCTTAAAAATAAATAAATAAATAAATAAAAACTGTGTTTTTTTTACCTCTGATCTAATTTCATGGTGTAACAAGAATTGTCCCCTGAAGAAACTGTGTTTTTCCTGAGCTCTGCAAGACTGCAACCAGTTTGACAAGAATTACAAGCTTTTTTTTAAACTTTGAAACTGCATTCCCTGCTTTAAGATGGCTTTCCATGTACCCACATGGACCTGTCAGAAGTACATTTCCCATCATCCTCCTGCTCACATATGTAACTGAGATGGATTTCACCCCATGACTCTAGTCTGCACAGAACATGCTCTTCTGTGAGAAAAACAGTTTCTTCAGGGCACAATTTTTGGTACACCAGGAAGTTATGTATTTTTTGAAAAGATAAACAAAGCTTGCAGTAAGTATACTGATATGGTTGGATACTTAGGAGTTAAATAATCAGTTTAAGGTTCAAACAGACAAAAATAAATTAAACAATACACAGAGAAAAGTTGAAAATGCTTGAAACAAAGCCAAACAAAACATTAGTAAACTTTCATATCTACCAATATTTACCAACAGTTTAAAGCAGCAATTCATCACCAAGCTCTGCTATAAGGAGACATTATTATCTTGTTTTTTTTTTTACTGAAAACATTAACATGTGAATGTGTTTGCTTTCACAGCTCTCTGTGGTGGAAACATTACAGCAATGAATGGTACTATTTACTCCCCTGGGTACCCTGATGAGTATCCAAATTTTCAAGACTGCATTTGGCTTGTTAGAGTTCCACCTGGTTATGGGATATACATCAACTTTACAGTCTTACAAACAGAACAAATATATGACTTTATTACTGTGTGGTAAGCAATAACTGCCATTTGTATTTATATCAGTAGATGGAACAACATTTTAAAGGATGTGTTTTGTCCAAAGACCTTGCTTAGATTTCTCAAATCACGTGTATCAGTTCACTTCATCGAACCCTTGTGCTAATTCTCTTCACCAATTAATGTGCTGCTTATTTGTAATCTTTATGGGTACCCAAAGAATCTATTCACTTTAGGAATACAATTTGAGTTACGTTCTGGCCTTAAACATTTAAATCTACACTGCTGTCTGTTGCTTTAAAATGTAGTCACGTTAGGTGTACCAAGTCATATTTAGAAAATCAAATAAAGCTGTGCTGATATGAGAAACCTCTACTGTCTTAGTGTGAAGTTAAACAGAGATAATACCACATATTAAACAGAAAAGGTAGGCCTTTGTTAGTATTTTAAAAACATTCAAATGTACCTTTATTTAGTACCTTAATTTGCTCATAGTAGAAAATGTGTCCTACCAAATTACATCATTCTTCATTTTTCATGTACTCATGTTCTGCAAACATCACAAGTTTTTTTTTTTTTTTTTTTTTTTTTTTTGTATCAGATACAGTATAATAAAAAACAGTTTACAAACTATAGCATTTGACTTCACTTAAACCTTTGAATCAAACTAATTCTGTGGTTGGGTAAACAAGTTAATATTAGTTTATTTAGATCTACTGCAGTCAGTTGTTCTTAAATAACTCCAAAATGTTGTGTCTGTTTCCACTCAGATAGCATGCTTTCCATTCTCTTGCTGACATACGATGTACAGTTACAGTTTCTAATGAAGTAGCTTGACTACTAGTGGATTGGCCAGTACATTGTTCTTCAAAGGGCTGCTTAACATTCATAGAAATGTAATGCTCTGTCTGACTCATAATTCACCATAATGGTTTTGTTCAGCTGCAAAGTTAAATAACGTTGGTTTATTTTTGATTCTGCTGTGTCTGAATTAACATTCTGATACTTATTCATTAACTTGATTTCTTTTTGCTGGTAATATAAAGAGTGCAAATTAATTTTGCTATTAACCATTTATCTTTCTGGAAATAATTATTCATTGAGGCCAGGCTGACAAAATGCCATATACTAATAATAGTTATTGATTTGATTTTTTTTTTTTTTTGCTGCAGTATATTTACAATAGCACCAATTTAAGAATGAATGAACAAACACATTATTCATGGATACTGTCTTTGACAATGTACATATGTAACAGGCAGTATCTGGGCCTGAACAGCAACACTTTACACACCAAATGATCCCTCTAAGCTATTTTAATATTAATTTTTATTACTGTACATAGTCTTACCCACAGGGGTCAGGCATACCTGTAAAGGCAGAACACAAAGAAATATCCCCACACAAGACTTTGTGAATATGTGGAACACTTAACAAAACCTTTTCTCCAGCTTATCCATATTAACAATGCATCACTCCTAAATGTCCAAATATATAAAACTGGCCAGTGTTCTGCATATTGTTTTTTACAATTCAGACATACTGTAGAGTATGCTGCATTGTTGTAAGTGGTGCAAACTATAATTTTGGCTATTCCACAAACAACAGTAGGACGTTGTCTTAATTGGCCCTTCAACTGTGGAAAAGTTGAATTAATCTTTTGTTATGCGTAACACATAGAAAACACCCATCTATATAATTTATCAGGGGATATCTCCGAGTGCTTAGAAGTCTGCAGTAGTTATTCCAGGATTCAAGGCTGGTGACCGTGAAGAGGTCAATAAATGTAGACCTTTCAGTCTACTCCCAGTAATCTCAAAAGTAATGGAGGTGGTGGTAGTAAAACAGCTTTTGGCGCATCTAGACGCTAGTTCTTCTTTACACCCTATGCACTTTGGGTTTAGAGAAAAACACTCCTATAAACAGTTAACTTATTTTTTAGAAAGGATTAAATCTGAGCTTGATAAAGGTGGTGTTGTTGGAGCTGTATTTCTGGTTCTGAAGAAAGCTTTTAATACGGTTGATCATACTATTTTGCTGTCTAAGTTGTCTAAATTTAATCTGTCTGGTCAGGCACTGAAGTGGATGGAGTCTTACTTGTCGGATAGAAAACAGTGTTAAAATAAGCAATAGTCAATCAACTTTTAAGAACTGTACTTTTGGGGTCCCTCAGGGATCTATATTAGGGCCTTTATTATTTAGTCTCTACATTAAGATCTACCTTTGGTCTGTCCAGAAGTAATATTCAAATGTATGCTGATGATACACTGGTTTATGTAAGTGCTAAAACTAGTCAAGAAGCTGCTACAAAATTAACAGCTTTTATGGTAGAGGTGTCAGAGTGGCTTGATCACTCTTGCTTGAGTTTGAATGTGAGTAAAACAGTGGGAATGTGTTTTTCTATTAGGCAACATACAAAGCAGAATCAGTTCCCCATTTTTGTAAAGGGGGAGATGATTAGCACTGTCTCAGAATTTAAGTATTTAGGCATTATACTAGATTCACACCTTGCCTTTAAGAAACACATAAAAAAGTATTCAAAACTGTGAAATTTAACCTGTCAAAGTTTAGATACATTCAAAAGTATTTACCTACAACTGCTGCTAAGATGTATTTGCACTCTATGATTTTACCCCATATGTCCTACTGTATATGTCAACTATGTTACAACCACTTCACTCTCTATACAAACAGAGTTTGAAAGTTCTAGACAAAAAGCCAGTAAAATATCATCACTGTCACATTCTTAAGAAATGTAACATGTTAAGTTTTCATAATTTTATACATTTTTCCAATGCATGTCTGATTTTTAAGTCTCTACATGAACTGGCCCCTCCGCCCCTAAGGGAATTTGTTCAGCCCTGCTCAGTAAAAGATGTCAGAGTCACTTGATCAACCACAAGAGGAGACTGTATAGTGTCTCAAAGTCGCACTAAGTTTGCCCAAACAGCTTTCTCAATTAAGGGTGCCATGTTCTGGAATACGCTACCAGACTTTATGAAAAGTATATCAGATTACATGAGCTTTTTATCAGAACTGAAAAACTGGTTCAAACAGGACCAGCTTTGTGACCACATCTAGTCCCCTTCATTTGTTGATTTTCTTTTATAGTATTTTATTGTTATTTTGAATTGTATTTTTTTGTTGTTTTAGTATTTTTAATTGTATTGTTGTTTTATTAGCCCCCCTCCCTGCTGATTTTTTATTGTATTTTACTGTCATTGTTTTGTATGTTTTGTTTTATGTTTGGGACTATCAATGTAAATTAGCTTCAGCTAAATCGAATGTACAATGCAAAGCATATTCAGTCATGAATGTTTTTATTTGTATGTGGTCCCAACCAAATAAATACAAATTTTAAAAAAATAAAATAAAATAGCCAATATAAGTGCGCTAAAAGCAGCAGCTGCTATCTTTGGAAGGTGGACTAAATTAATGTTCTGTTGATCTTTTTATTCTTTTTTTTTTTTTTTTTTTCAGCCTGTCATTTGTTTATCAGAGGATAGTTAGTCGTGATTGGGTACTAACCCATCATTTGTTTCGCACACAAGGAGAAATGTTTCTCACACAAAAACTTTAAACTTTAAAACCATCTCCTTGGCTACATCACTAGCCAAATAATAGTGACCCATTAGAGACACAAGGCTTGGAATCCCATTTCAGTCAGTCAGCATTTCAGTATAACAAATTTAGATTTTTTTTTTTTTCTTTTAGGGATGGTGCAGATCAAAACTCTCCTCAGATTGGCCAGTTCAGTGGAAATACAGCACTAGATTCTGTGTACAGCACATCAAACCAAGACCTGATCAAATTTCATAGTGACTTTACGACTGGTGGATTCTTTGTGCTCAGTTATCACGGTTGGTACCTTTCATTATTACATTTTGTTTATTGTTGCTGATTCTTAATAATGAATTACATATATTTATATATTACAATACATTTTTACTTCACTCTTCCAACCACTTAGATACTACATTCCATAATTGATTCATAATCATTGTGTGTAATTAGTAATGCAGTCCTAGTCTAAAAAACTTACAAACTGTACAGAAATTATATGTACTTCTCCCATAACCATTACTTGCCATTCTCATATTATACTGTATAAACATCCAGTAGAAGTTACTGTTAACTGTCACTTACCCTTTTTTATGTTTGCAAAAAATCTGGCTGGTTGTCATTTCAATTACTGAAATGCTTGTATAAGTCTGTGCTAAGCTGCTCTCACCTGAATTTTGGAGATCTCTTCAGGTCTGTTTGCCTACCATAGGTTTATGTAACATACATTATGCTAGATCAGCCATCATGTATTTTTAGAAGTAGAGCCAGTGAAGTGGTGTTCCATTTTTTTTTTTTTGCTGGCAAAACACTGCTGTGCACTAGCTGATGTAGTCGAGATTGCATGTATATGGCAAGGAGAATGAACTCATAGGCAATTACACAAAAAGCTAAAGTTGAGTTTTTAAAAAATGCTCAGAATTTAAGGGAACAGTAAAACTAACAATATGTCATTTGAAGATACTTACTCTTAAAATTAAAAAAATAATATTGAGGTCCTCACATAAATTGTTATGCACTATTTTAAATTCATTTGTTAGAAAATGAGAACTAAACATTACTAGATTTGATTATGCTGCCCCTTTTTGTAATTTAAGAAGTTGGATTCTATCAGCCTTTTAATGATGGAATCAGCTACTAAAATAGCAAATTTGAATAATTAAAATACCAAATAACATCACAAAAACAATGATAAAGCCAACTGACTTAATTTTTGTATTCGTTATTGTTTTAGTGTTAACATTCGATAATTGGCTACAGTTCTGACAGTTTTTGTTTTTAGGTACTTTTTATGTATGCAAGCGTCAACTTTGAGAGCATATTGCAACTGGTAGGCAAAAAAAAAAAAGGCCCAGTGGAAATGGTTTGTATGAATCCGAAAGACTCAAAGACGCATCTTTTTCAGGATTTGTATCTTTCATTTTACAGCATTATTTAGAAGGTTGCTTTCGGGAGTGATTTTTCTGACTGATTTATGTTTCCTCAAAATGTTGTTTTATTTAGTGTAGGTTTAGTTTAATTTGCAAAGCTCACCAAACTGTAGCTGGATTTCTCAGAGGCCATTGTTTAAATTACCCTTTTAAGTAAAGTTTTTTTTAGTCATATATGAAAATGTTTTGTGTATTATTAAAACCAATGCAATTCATTGTATTTAAATCTATATTAGTTATGTTTAGGTAAGGGGAAATCATGATGGTTCT
The DNA here is from genome assembly GCF_017654505.1 of Polyodon spathula. Classification (NCBI taxonomy): domain Eukaryota; kingdom Metazoa; phylum Chordata; class Actinopteri; order Acipenseriformes; family Polyodontidae; genus Polyodon; species Polyodon spathula. The sequence continues at coordinate 79,005,178 of NC_054537.1, forward strand.
ACTGGCTGTAGGGGGATGAGTTTATGAGTTAAATTTAAACTTGTTTACAGACAATTCCAGGCGTAGGCTTTAAAAAAGGAACACAAAAAGAGACTCATTTGTGTGTTTATCTTAGTGTTGGGCCTGAATGTATGGTCTGGATTCATGGTGTATGTTCATGGTGTGTACCCAACAGTGCTTCTACAGTGAAAACAGGGTAATCGCAGATTCCTTTCAATTTAGATTGTTCTTCACTTCTTTTCACAATATCATCCATGCAAGCTTATTGAACATCAGACTCACAGGCTCTCGCCCCAATGCCCCAAATCAAAAACAAACAGCAGAGTCCTATTTTACCTTCCCGTTAGTTACAGAGACCTTACTTTTTTTTTTTTTAAAGAATTATCCTGGATCAATACCCCCATAATTACCCTAGTAGCTGAAATGAGTATTTACCAGTATAATTTCACCATACTACAAAGGTTTATTTTAGATTTCGTCAGGCAGCATATCACTCTTTTAAGTGTTAAGACTGTACTGGTATTAGTAACACATGTGTTTTATAATGAGTCCCTGTACTGTATGTTGCAGCGGTACACTTCATGGATGGAGGGTGCAGTGTCCAGCTTACTTCTTTTTTGTGTTTCTTATGGGAGCTTGTGACAGAAAGACAGTGATTCTTGGTGGTAAATTTCCCTCTCGACCTGCGAGGGTGCTAAGTAACGGGAACAGAATACTCTGACTACGTGACCTGACACTGGTTAAAAAGAAGTCGGTCATGTAGAAAAGAGATGGAGCTTCGGTACACTAACTCATTGACCCAGAGGGCAAATGATGTGGCAGCTGCAGATCATAAAAGCAGCTGCAATCATTTACTAAGGGGGCATGAGTGACGGTATAAATAGGGGTCGAAGCAATGTTATCTGTTCCTTCATTTTTGGTTGTGTTATTGACCTGGAAGGACCTGTACTGTTGGTGAAATAAATAGTAAGCGCTTGTTTGCACTGTCTATTGTTGAGTGTATTCACTAGACGGCTAACATGTTCTGGAGCTGTCGCCAGAGGCCAGCACAAACCCGGAACAGCACTTCACTTGTACCACTGTAAAACTGTACTGCACCACAATCACTAATTCACACACTATCATATATGTGTTTTGTGTTTAATGTGGGGATACAAGAACGGGACTATTATTTTACGACCTGCTTGGGGGATTATAAATGTAAATAATACACGCCACTGTATTAATTATCATCATTATTATTTACTGTTTGTTTGTTTTGCCATCAGGCACTGGACTTAAAAATAAATAAAAACAAACCTTTTCACCTGCATTACAATTGTCTGTCTGTTCTTTAATCACCTACCCCTGCACACTATCAACCACTTTGCCACAGAGCTACAGCATATCATAATTCTGTGTTCACTGGGTGAGACCTAGTAGTGCAATGACTTGTTTTGGAAACAAAATACAGTTTGTTAGGTAAAAAAACAACCTAGCTTAAAAAGCATGAACTTTGGCTATATGAATTTGTTAATGTTGAAGTTACTTATTCACTCCAGTGAGATTATAACATTTTAACAGGACTACAATAAATACCCTAAAATAATCATGGTGCAATACACTTATCCAAAAGGAATAGGTAGAAAATGTAAATATATAAAGTGCAGAATATTATTTGCAGAGTAAAATAAAGAGCAACAATGAGCCAATCACAATATAATTGTCGCCTCAATAAATTGATTTAGCCGTGTTGTGTGCTTTCCTATTTATTTCCTACAGTTCATCATGTGTCATAGGCCTACAACATGAACACGGTCCTTTCTAGTGTATATCTGTACTTATTATAATATTTAAAAACTAAAACCGAATTTCAAGGTGATAAGATCTTTACTATGTATCCTGCCTAGAGGAAGTGCAATCATATGGCTATAGAGTTCATAAAGGAAAAAAGAAAATGCAGATTTAAAAATTAATTCAAGGTAATACATTTAGATATAACTGCAACCCCTTGAAAAATTGCCTGTGCGGTATTGAAATTCGTTGTTTGTTTGTTTTTTTTTTTTTACTGAAGATAATTGTTAATGTAATAAAGTATTTGTCAGAGCTATTAGGTTAAATGAGACCTAAATCAACCATATAATAAAAGTTACTATAAAGATGATTAAAATGTAATCGTAGTGTAAGTATCAATAGCCTGAGTCTGGCAAACTTTAACTCACTGTACTGTGGAGAGAGCTGTGTTTAAAGCTCTAACTAATTAGAAATCAGTTTAGACTTATTTCAGTGGTAAATGCTTCAACTACTTATCATTTTACAATACCAGTAATTTTAGCACATATACAGTAAAAGCATTTTTAAAACATATATCCTTCATAGTATATTGGGAATATTGAATACATTACATTGTTGTAAATGAGGTGGCTTTGTGTAATCACTTTTCAAATAGTGATTATTTAATTTTGTACTCGCTTTACTGGTTTAATGCAAATTTACATGGATCATTATCCAATTAAAAATGCTAAAGCCTTATAATACTTATGTCCTTTTAATTTCTGTAGCATATCACCTGAGAGTATGTCAGGCGCCTCCTGAAGTCCCGAATGCAGAAGTGCTGACAGATGACAATGAATTTGAGATAGGTATGGTAACTTCAGCTCTTTCTAAAATCCTCTTTATTTATAATTAATTGTAGGGGATGTGTGTCGCACATTTGTGCTAATTAGTAGAAAATTCCAGTGCTCCCAGATAACAAAATGCCTTTTCCTTTATGCCATAGCTAGTTACCATATGTTCTATAAATTAATGATGGATATAAACACAGATCATTGTATTTGTTGGGGTATAGACTGTTGGATTTGCTATAAAAAAAAGTTACATAGCAGACATGTTTTCTTATTGCACTTAAGGGGACATTTATTCCCCCTCATCTCTTACCTGGCCTGTGTTAAAAAATACCACTATCTGATTACATCCTTTATGAGCTGGGGCAGGAGAAGTATTTGATTAACCTGTAACTAGGGTTGCCACCTGTCCCTGTTTTCCCTGGATCATCCTGTTTTTGAGGATGCTGTCCCAGGAATTCAATATGCCTTCCTGGGACACTAAAAAGTTATGGTTTTTAATTGTATCCCAGTTTTTAATCTTATGCATCCACATCCAGGTACATCAGTACAGCAACAGCTCAATGCCAGTACCATACATTGAGCACAAGTTAGAAATATCGAGAAACATTATTACTGCAAGAGATGCACAATATTAACTGGTGTTCAATACTATAGTAGTAATATTAGATATTAGTAACAGAGGCTTTTAACAACCCCCTTCTGTTCGGATGCCCCGTGTTTATTTTAAACTCAGAAGTATCTGTAACCACTGCTGTCCATGCTTGATCAGTCTGCTTCTTATCCCTTTAATGAGAATCTACCCTAATCATTCCCAAAGAAGATGACCCCTAAGGCAATCCTTGCAAGATCTGAAAACTAAATGAATTAGAAGCAGCCTGATGCCAGTAATAGCCTTTCTTTCCTCTCTCTAGCAAAACAACTTTCTTGCAAGTGGCTTAAGTTTTTTTTTTTTTTTTTCTGCACATCTTTAAGTTTTTCAGACTCTATATTCATTTTGAACTGAGTGAGGCTCATTTATCCTGCCACACCACAGTAGATTCAGCAGGAACTAGGATTCAGTGTGCAGCAAATGATAGGAAGATATATGAAAGTATTTCCGTTCACCAAAAAATGACACTACATTTGATAATTAAGTAAAAGTGTAATTAAATGTGCAGTATTTTGCAGTATATTAACAGTTTCACTAATTACCCGACAGGAGACATAATCAGATACCAGTGTCTGCCAGGATTTACTCTAGTAGGTAATGACATTCTCACATGTAGACTTGCAGAGCGTTTACAAATGGATGGACCGCCCCCGTCTTGCCAAGGTTAGTATAATTTTTGTACCAGTACGTTTGTCTTTCTAATAAACAGCCATGGATGAGTATTACAATATCTTTATATATATTATATATATATATATATATATATATATATATTATATATATATATATATATATAATATATATAATATATATAATTTTGTTTGAAACGAGTTCCTTTCAAGATAATCCATGACCAATAAATTTTGTCAAAAAAACGTGTAGATTTGTTTACAAATCCTAAGCGACCATTTTAAATATAGTGTTAAATTTCATTTGGTCGATGTCTTATTGCATATCTGAAAAGGAAAGGCAGTACGTGTAGATATAGGTAAAATATCCAGACCTGACACGTCAAAACTAATTAATCTTTGTATTACAAAAACCTTTTTGAACATAAAAGTAAACTTTTGTACCACAGTGACCATATTTTCATTTGAAAACATGGTGTCTGATACTAAAGTAAAGACAAGTAAAGAAAAGTGTGTTTGGAAGCCATGCTTTTTGACTGTCCTGTGCATCCTGGGTCAATTCACCTTGAGCGAAATTGGCCCCACCCCTTCATTGGCTTATTTCCTGTCAATAACCAATCAGCTGCTTCCCCTATTGACTGACATGCTTTGAGTCAGTAACATGCCTTTACACAGAAAGCACGGCTGAGGTTAAGTGACCCAGGGAGTGCAAGCAGATAACCCAAGAATAAGGTATAGAAACCAAGAGTTTACTTTACCTAAAGCAATACCACATATCATGTTTTAAAGCTGAGATTTATATAATTATTGTGTTAGCTTCAATGTAAGTTTCTTTAGGAAAGTAGAAGTTTACTGTAGTTTCTTGAATTGTTTGAGATAATGAAATCATCTGTAGGATTTACCCTTACAGTTTATGTTGCTTTATATAACAACTGCCATTTGCTTTAACAGTGCTGTGTCCTGCTAATGACATGCGCTTTGATTCTACTGGAGTCATTCTAAGCCCTGGATACCCTGATAGTTACCCCAACTTACAGATGTGTGCTTGGAGTATTACAGTGGAAAAGGGATATCACATTACTCTGTATTTTGAGTTCTTCCAGACAGAGAAAGAATTTGATATACTTGAAATTTTTGATGGTAAGATTTTATACTAAATGCATCTTAAATTTGTTATGTTTGACAGTATACAAATTCTGCTGGGCTTCACTCCCAGGGGGTTTAATCCATCCTCTTTTAATGTAAAACACACTTGAGTTTATCTTTACTTGTCAATCTCATTTCATTCAAACACATTTTTTCTGGGTACATTGATATTTTATTTACGGTAACTGCTTTTTGTTAAAACTAGGGGTGGTTAAAACGATGTGAATACATGTGTTTTATTGAAATCGATGAACATGACTGCCATTGAAACACATGAAAGCTATGGGCCTGATTTATGGAAAAATGCCAATTGCAACCCTTTACCCCCCTCCCCCCTCTGAGCTCTCAATTACTTAACTATACCCTTAATTGAACTGATAATTTGCTTAATTAGACCTTTTTACTTGTTTTCAGCTGTTAAACACTTGCAGCTTTCAAGTTACTTACAAAATTTTATAGCTAACTTGAAATATGCAACTATTCAAGAGCTGAAAACAAGTAAAAAGGTCTAATTAAGTAAATTATTAGTTCAATTAAGGGTTTAGTTAAGTAATTGAGAGCTCAGTTGGAATGAAAACCAGCAGACACAGGGGGTCCCCAGGATCGAGTTTGAGAAGCCCTGCTTTAAGCAATAGATGAAAACTAAAACATAGTTACACACACACACACACACACAAATGGCATATTTTAAAATATTTTGTAAACTTTTAAAACTTTTTTCAATCATATATTTACTGTTCCTTTTTTGTTTTTTGTCATTGTAGGGCCAAGCAGCCATAGCGCTATATTGGCTACCCTTAGTGGAGATTATTCTTCTTTCAACATAACCACCACTGGTCACCAAGCCCTTCTCCGCTGGTCTGCAGATCATGGCACGAACAAGAAAGGGTTCCGCATCAGATATGTTGGTGAGTACCAAAGTATGTATTACAATTTAATACACTTTTTATTAGAAATCTGTTTGTGCAGTATTATTGTTGTGGCTTGTGTGGTTGTGTCCCATATGTTTTTATATAATCTTACAAAATATTACAATGGTTTTGTTTCATTTTGCTTCCCAGTCTTAAAGCTGTAATTTATACATTTCCACTGAAATTAGTTACAGGAGCAAGAATATGTAATGAAAGCAGGTTTGCAACACCTCTGGATATCAACATATGATTTCTCATTAAATGTAAAGCACAAATGCCTTAAATTTAGAAGAACAAACTCTCCAGCCCCACTGTTCTTCCTCTCATATGCCTCGTCCACAGAATCCTACCATGACACTGTTAGCTCCACCGTGATAACAAGGTATGCTGACAAGGTCAGGTCGAAGGGTAGTTGTAGCAATCTCAGGTGGGAAAATAAGGCGCTGGTCTACATCTGCCAGCATTCTGCAATCTCTAGCAGCCTCCAATTGTTGATCTTATGCCGTTCTTCCAGTGCTTATGCTAGGCATCGTAGCACCTGGTCATGACACCAAACAAAGCGACCCTGGCTCAGAAAAAAAAAATCTTCTAGATCGTTTAATAAACAGTACTAGTACAGTGCTGAAGTACTGTACAATATCTATTATTTTGATGCACAGCAATACAATGTATAATATTTGTTCAAATGCCTTTATTTTTCTATAGCACATTCATTAATGGTATACACGGTACCTAGTCCTGTGGCCAGCTATCTTTACATGAGTTCCAAGAAAATATTACAGTTGATTTAGTAGTTATTCCCTTTTTTTATGGCAATGTAGTCTCATATGAGTAAAACAGCACAATCTTAATGTTCGCTTTAACTTTTCTGTTTGTAAGTGATGGTACTATTTGTTGACATTGTATGATTTATTTTTTAGACTGGAGGGCTTAGATTGTAGACAAATGAACAAACTAAATTAAAAGTTTGACTTTTCTTTGTGTGCTGTAAAATGTATGGTAGCCTCTGGGCTTGTATTATAACACAATACAATCTAACATAATTATTTGACCATATATTAATTTAACATTGGCTTCATATTGTGTATGCTTTCATGGTCTCGTGTAAAGCAAACAACGCATCTCAGAGTCAAATTTATTTTTCTTTTAACAAACCTGGTCTCAGGATCAAGGAAGTTAAAAATATAGCCTGTAGGTGTCTGTGGCAGAGTGTTCCGCCCCTTTATGTTTATAAGTGTTTTCTGTTATATGTAGTGTGTTTAATGTTGGTGTTTATGTATAAAATACACAGGATATAAATATGAGTTGCAAGCACAAGTGTTTAAAATGTATATTTTGTATTTAGGCACGAGGATTGCACAGCACTTCACGTGTAAGTAAAATAATAATATGTGAGCACGGGGAATTGCACTTTTATTAATTCACGTGCAGTTGTACTGAGACTTCAATTGAATGACTGATTAGCAATCGAGTCTCGGTACAGCTGCATAAAAACTGCATGTTTTCACCCACTCGGGGTTGTGTGTTCGTGAGTGGAGAATGGAAGAGAGAGGGAAGTTAAAAATAACAATTGCTACAGTGTGCTGGAAGTGCTAGTTTGTTTTGCCAGGCAGTTTGTTGGGTTCGTCCACTGTCTTGTTTAGTGTTGTCCGTTTTGTTTGTTTGGCCAACGCACCCTTTATTTTCAGTAGCGTGTTTTGTTTAAACCTTTTTGTTTGTTATTTTTACAATAAAACCCTGGATGCCGTAGCGTCACAGATTCACTGCCCTACCTTTGTTGTTCTGTTCGTCCTTCTTCTGGTCTGACATCACCCTTACAAAGCCATCCTGTTAACAGTGTCTTACACTTTATAATTTATTTTTAAAATGATAATTAATAAAAAAAGACTGCATTTAGCTTTAAACCCCTTGTATAGCCCCACACCTTAACATAGTGGTTGTTAAAAATAACTGTTAAACCGCAAATTGGAACTTGCACAAAGCATTAGAGAGGTCAGTCTGATTACTTTGTGTTTTTTTTCCTTTCCGGTGTATTTTCTAATTAAAAATGGTTTTGCTTTCAACCTATTTTCATTAATGTTTGCTCCTGTTTGGCAGAACAAAGATAATTTAAAAGGGCATGTTCTTCATTACCATAGGAATGACTACATGAATATTTCATTTTGTGCTCCTGAGCAAAAGGGATCAATTGAAAATACCAGTAGTCAGTTTTTGCAGAAGAGCAGGTGAAGAGCATATCAACACACAAATGGAGCAAAGCAAAATCCTGCTGGTTTTCCATATTTCTAGTTTAGACATTTCACTTGTTTTATCTCCCAGTTTTCCTATAATCATTTTGGATCAGGGGAAATCAAAAATGTTATTGCCAAATTTATAAATATAACCACTGAATTTATTATTCTAATTTATTAGAACAAAAAATCCTTAAACTATGGTATGTTTCAATAATTGTTTTTGTAGGTATAGCCAAACATTCATGCTAATAGTCCCTATTTTGTTGAGACAGCCAGTATTTATACAGGGAAATTCCTCAGCTCTAGGGCCCTCGCTGACGCGTGTGTACTGCTTTTTGTTCTCTTTAGTGGCTGGTGACCAGCATGCACTGTCTAGCAGAGATTGTGTTCCCATGACCAGATCTCAGTTTATTGACCTCTATCATATCCAGACATATTGGAGAAGAGTATGGAGAGCCATTTTAACAATTAGTCCTCTATTTCTGTTGCAGGTCGAATTTGTATGTCAATAATTTTATTTCTGATATCAACAAAACATTACTGATATCAATGATATAATTGTTGATATAAAAAAAAATGTATTGCATACTAATTAGATGAGAACATCCAGTCTGTACTTCTTTATTTATATAAACTGCATTGTGGGTAATTTGAAAGCGCTAGGCAGTCCTTTAGTACATCATGGCTAATAGGGAGGTACCTCCTAACAACAGGTTTTAAGGTGCATTTTTTCCTCTATAGCAGGGGCCAGAACAGAACTATCTAACAACAATGAAACTTCAGAAAATCTGTCATTTTCAAAGACATATTGTTTTCAATTCTTGATAAATTTTAAATAGCTCAACCAATTTGCTGGAGTTCCTGTTATCCTACAGATTATAGTTCTTAGAGACTGCTCAATGTCACTTGCGCTTTCAGACATTTTTCAAAAGATGTTATGTGGTACATAGTGCAAGATATATTTTATTTAACTGTCATCATCTAATTAATATTACTTCTGTTTTTTATATCAATAAGTCCATTTTGAATACCAGCATTTCTGTTTTTGATATTGATAATTCTATTTTTGTTATTAAAAACAGAATTGTTAATATCCAAAATAGAATTGCTGATATCTGAAATTGAGGATTAAACATTAAAACAGTTTGCCATAGAAGCATATTGTTCCCTCACTGCTGCTCCAGAATGATTTGATGTGTAAGATTATCAGTGAAGTTAGGGAGTTAATGAAACGTGAAGGACTTGAGTAGTTACTACTTTGTTAATCAAGCAAAGTTTATTGAGCAACATTTAAATAAAGTCTTCCTGTCAAGTCAGCAAATGAAAATAGGAACGGCATCCATTAGACTCACTTGTTGAGAAAGCAAAACGTGTGACAGATAAAAAAAATCTTTAATCTGGAGCACTAACTTATTCAAAAGGTAATATGTTTCATTATGACTATTTTTATTACCATGATGGCCATGTTGTGTTTATTTAAGGTAATTAAACAGGTTGTATATTCGATTACTTGAATGTGAATGTTTGCGTGTATGTGTGTTTTTATGTATGTAACCCACAACATCCACGCTGTTGTCCCACTGAACAGTTTCCAAATGTTAGAAAGTATGTCCGCAGGACAGCTGATAAATCTGTTGCAAAGTCTCCTTTAACAAATAAAATAGCTTCAACAGATGAGGTCAAAGAGTCTCCAAGAAGTTGATAAGTAAGAACATAAGAACATAAGAACATAAGAAAGTTTACAAACGAGAGGAGGCCATTCGGCCCATCTTGCTTGTTTGGTTGTTAGTAGCTTATTGATCCCAAAATCTCATCAAGCAGTTTCTTGAAGGATCCCAGGGTGTCAGCTTCAACAACATTACTGGGGAGTTGATTCCAGACCCTCACAATTCTCTGTGTAAAAAAGTGTCTCCTATTTTCTGTTCTGAATGCCCCTTTTTCTAAACTCCATTTGTGACCCCTGGTCCTTGTTTCTTTTTTTCAGGCTGAAAAAGTCCCTTGGGTCGACATTGTCAATACCTTTTAGAATTTTGAATGCTTGAATTAGGTCGCCACGTAGTCTTCTTTGTTCAAGACTGAACAGATTCAATTCTTTTAGCCTGTCTGCATATGACATGCCTTTTAAGCCCGGAATAATTCTGGTCTCTCTTCTTTGCACTCTTTCTAGAGCAACAATATCTTTTTTGCAGCGAGGTGACCAGAACTGAACACAATATTCAAGATGAGGTCTTACAAATGCATTGTACAGTTTTAAACATTACTTCCCTTGATTTAAATTCAACACTTTTCACAATGTATCCGAGCATCTTGTTGGCCTTTTTTATAGCTTCCCCACATTGTCTAGATGAAGACATTTCTGAGTCAACAAAAACTCCTAGGTCTTTTTCATAGATTCCTTCTCCATTTTCAGTATCTCCCATATGATATTTATACTGTACATTTTTATTTCCTGCGTGCAGTACCTTACACTTTTCTCTATTAAATGTTATTTGCCATGTGTCTGCCCAGTTTTGAATCTTGTCTAGATCATTTTGAATGACCTTTGCTGCTGCAACAGTGTTTGCCACTCCTCCTACTTTTGTGTCGTCTGCAAATTTAACATTTTTGCTTACTATACCAGAATCTAAATCATGAATGCAGGTCGATCACTTCCTATCACTTATTACAATACAAACTTATTGTTGTCTGTCCACCCATCGCCATTCACCCCCCCCCCTGGGGTTGACTTCCTCTGGGCGTGTGTGGGTGCGGGTTTTTTTTTTTTTTTTTTTCGTTTTCTGGGTTTTTTTGCCCCGTGCACGACCGCTGGTGCGCTGTTTTATTTAAGAACAAAAAATAAATAAAATATTCAAACAAAAAGACACTGCAAAAATGAAGGTTGAATAAAACAAATAACAGACACAAATAGGTCAGGCTGGGCAGTTGCCTTCAATGATCCTATATTAGTTTTGTTTTTAAATTTCTCTCTCATCTCGCTCTCCCTTTCCTCCTCTGAACACCCACCACGAGAGCAGGGAGATCACCGAGCTTATCCGTCAGCTGGTTCCCAAGATTGTTCCCGATCATTAATAAGCTCAATGCCGGATGCCGGTGTTAGACCCGTACTGATCAAATTTCCATAAGTACGTGATCGAGCTGTCGGTGTAGTAATGGTGTTACCAAATTAATTAGTACCTAACCCGAAGGAGTTTTGGTTATGAGTTTTGAATCCCGGAGGCGAAGTAAATACGTTTTATTAAACACTTCACTGTTATTGTTTGTTTTGCGTGCCAGATCGTGCGTAGTATTGATATATATATATATTATTTCTTAGTATTATGTATTTATGGTCACAGCCGGGCCGGAGGGTGACGAGAACCCCTCCACCCCCCCCCCTGTTTTAAAAATAAACACGTATCGAATACAGTTCAAGAGAGCTTCCTACTCGCCCCTATAACATGTATATATATTATATAATTATATATATTATATATATATATATAGTCATATATATAATGTATGAGTATATAAGCACACCACATCAATTAGTTTATAGATATATATATATATATATATACTATATATATATATATATAGTAATATATATTAGTATAGATAATAATATAAACATAAGGTTCATGTGGTCTGTGAGCCTTGCTCCTCGTGTAGGACTACGTGCTTGAGTAGCCACTCTTAGCTGCATTCAGTCAATTCGGTCTTTTCCTAACTTTTTGAGGCTAGTAATTGTGCTACATTTTAGCGGACATAATTTTGTAGAGCCAAATGTGAAAGCAATTTTTTATTTTTTTTAAATGTGATGTGCTCTGCTTGGCTTCTGTTGTGACGACACTTTTATGGTTGCCAAACCGATAAATAGTCCATGTGACCATGAACACAAAGTTAAGCCTGCTTTCGAGTTAAACTGATACTCATATGTCTCTCTAAAAAATAGATGTCTATACGAGAGGTGTTGCCAAAAAGTTTAAAAAAATGTCATTAGTCATTTGTATCTTAGGAGTCTGTGGACACCCGTACCGACTTTTTTTTTCCCCCTCCTTCTTTCGCTTGTCAGGCTATGGTAACTAAGAAGGGGACTCAAAGGCAGAGAATGCAAATTTGTAAGCACTGGTGCACACATTTAATAATAATAATAATAAATAAAACAAAACACTAAACAGTAAACAGAACAAAACCACATTTAACAACCAAAATAGCACAAGGGCCAAAACAAAAGGACTATACCAAACAATCACGGACGCACAAAAACAGACAAGACGAGACAGCACAGAACACCTAGGATCATCTTAAACACCTGTGGATGGAGCCTTAATGAATTATTTAATCACTTATTCAATTCACAAAAGAGGCAAACATTATAAACATTAAAATTGGTGAATGTATCTCACACTCTTTTCCATGCTGTCCCGTTGGAATACTTTTTTAAATAAATATTTCTCCAGAAAAAAGAAATACTTAAAAAATACAAACCATTCTAAAGATTTTTCACTTATTTTCTTTAAGATCTCAATCTCCCAGAAACTAGATCCATTGGCTCACACTCAAGTACCAATCATTGCTTTTCCCATGAATGATGTATTTTCAATACCAGCCTAATTGCTTTGTGCACCTTAATGAAGCTGACCAGTATTGAAGTATCTGCAATGAATAAATAAATATTTTTCTCCAATGACTTTGATAAATTACTATTACAAATTAAAATGATCCTTTGCCATAATGTGTGGGTTTCTCACATAGAAAAAACTGACCAACGAAATTATAGCACTATTGATTTACTGGAATTATTTAATTAGAACCATGTATATTGAAGAGCAATAGAATGGGTCTGAAATATCACAGATAGCAGCATTCCCTGGAATGTACATTAAAGATTACTGTTGAAAGAGAAATAAAATTGTATAGTGTCAAATATGCTAGCATCATTTGTATTTCCATCACTACACAACCCTCTTATTTCACATGTTTGGGATTCAAGGCGTGGTCTTGTCAATGCAACTTGTTTGATAAACGAGAACCAAATCAAAAAAGACCGGCCAAGCTTTTGGTCAAATATATTAACCTGAACACAAAAAGAGGTCTCTATTATTCATTTAGTTGCAATTGATATACACTATTTATACATGCTGGTAATGCAAAATTAAGTTTGAGATTATATTT